>NC_080571.1:288453447-288758169 GCF_030247185.1 Malaya genurostris
TCTAGGTTCTGAAGTCTGAGACATTCAATGTTCGATATTTAAACTTCGTAAACAATGAATTTTCCATACTGTAGGATATAAAGTTATGGGTATTTTCAGGCGAGTAGATTATTTTCGCCATTCAGGTCCCCGATTTCTGGATGCACTGAAAATAATGGTCTAAAATTTTTGGAATGAACTTCACGACGTCGTATGATTACAAATATCGAAACATTTTTTTTTAAACTGAACGCAAAAATTGTTACAGTATCGGATACTTAACGTATCTAGAAGGAAATCGATGACGTCAAATATATTTCTCATATCAAGTTCTTAAATAAGCTCCTTCTACGGTAGACGATCAGCGAGATGGGAATGCCAAAGGAACTATTCAGATTGACCTGCTTCAGACAAACGTGGTATGATAGCCAACTTATCTATTGCCTCCCTGACGTGTGGTTTGACACCAGCATTCTCGTGGTTAAAAAGAAGGAGCATTATTTGCGTGAAAGTTGAAAAAATGTTGAAAAAATCGTTTCTTCGCAGTTATGGTTGCAGTCAACTGCAGGATCTCGGCAGGATGTCTAAGCATTTTTGTAAAAGGCTACATAGGATTGAAGAAATAATTCTTTCATTGAAACTTAACTATGTATTTTTGTGTTGCCATTTGAAATTTGCTCAATTTCAATGGATTCATTTGTTGATTTTAATATTTTCATTTTTTGAGTTTCACAAAACTTTTGCCTTTAAACAGTAAAATGATAACATAATGTGATATTAATTGAAAATTTGATGAGTCGATATCATATTAGGATTGCAATCTGATGTTGCTATCATAATCAGATTTCAATTTGTTCACATTTTGATGTTAGACTTTACTCGGGTATGCAGCTCAAATTTCCAGCAAGAATCGTATTGTACAGCTTTCGAACCCTCGGCCTGATCGATGCTTCTTGTTTCGGACTACGTTTTGGTTGTTTCTGCTTCTTATATGTTCAAAGATTCAAACGTTCTTTAGCACGAAGAACATTTGACTTCGAAGTGCCCACTTTTTTGGCCACATCCCGAACTGAAACCTCCTTCTTTTGCTCGAACGTTTATCCAACTGAGGGTTAGCAGGACCTTTTTTTCGACCCGTTTTCGGTTTATCCTCAAAGGTGTTATCCTCACCGAACTTCCTGATTGTATTTCGCACGGCTTTTTCACTTACTCCTATCATTTTTGCTATCTTTCTCAGTGACAGTCCGCCTTCTGTGCACCATTTGTACACAATTTTTCGACGTTGTTCTGCTGAAAGTCCACGCATTTCGAAAAGAAACTAAAGAAAACAAATAAACAACTGCACAAGTGGTTAGAGAAGAGTGTAAACAACAGAACGCAGCCATAAAAATTGACAGATTCTGAACCATTGCGAAATGGCAGCGGTTTTTGGTTGCGTCCATACTTTCTGGGACAGTCAGGGCCGATGAAACATGTTAAACCCAGATGGGTAATTTTTCATACTGCGGAGAACGACCCACTATTTCGAAGTATTTCTTTATTCTAATGGAAATGATATTTATCCCTAAAAAGTGCAGTCGTTTTTCATGAAACGCGTAAATTAGAAGTTTGAAGAGTTTTCGATACTAAGTTTTAAAACAAAATTTCGCATCTAAGGTTTAACCTGGTTTCAAAATCACTGCCAATATTTGTTTTCAATTCAAAGTACCAACCTTCAAATAACATTTAACATCAATAGCATCACGAACACTGAATCTAATTCATTTATAAAAAATGGAAATAACGAATTCCGTGTGCCGTGTATTGCTAAAACATTGCTTTTTACCTTTTTTATATATATAAAAAATAGGTATAGAATTCGCTCAAAATTTAGAAAAATTTTCTGAGGCCCGGAGGTGATTCAGCTCGAAGAACTGAGCAAATGTCCGTGTGTGTATGTGTGTGTGTCTGTGTGTGTGTTGTCAACTAAGAGGTCGAGATCTCAGAGATGGCTGTACCGATTTTGATCAAACTAGTCGCAAATGAAAGGTCTCCCCGTCACCCAGAACGCTATTGAATGGTTTTGAGATCGGATGTTTACTTTTTGAGTTATACGAAGTTTTATGTCAAAATTTTCAATTTGTTGACAATATCTGTCACAATTGACCTTGAAAACTAAATATGTTTTCAGACTAAGATTTCGCACGGTAATAGCTATCCAACAAGCCATAGATTGTTAAAATCCGTTCATTTTTAACGGAGATATCGATATTTTTGTGTAAGCCTTATTCCAGTAGTAGGAGTTTTGAGCGCTGTATGAAAAAGCAGTCCTTGGGAGCAACGTGAAACACGATTTTTTATACTGCAACATACAATTGTTTCTAAGTACCAAAAAGACTTTGTACAGCATCACTTTTCATGACTTTTTGCCTCGGACAGTTTTTGGCAACATAAACAACACGTTCAAAATTTGACATATGCAAACAAGATGATGGCAGCATTTTTAAGTTGAAAGAAATTCCAGAATTATATTTATTTAAACTACTTAAAGCGATAAATGCTGGAAGATCATAACACCCATATACCATTCGAATCAGTTCGTCGAGATCATCAAATGCGTGTGTGACAAATAATTTCACTCAATTTTCTCGGACTCAGCCGTTTCTACAAACTCAGATTCATATGAAAAGTCGTATGCTTCCAAACTAGGTTCCTGAATTACATTTGGATCCGACTTCTGGTTCCTGAACTACAGGATGATATGTGAAACGAAATTAAAATAATGTAACTCATTTGTCTCGTAGATGCAGCATCTAAGATTCAAATGAAAGGTCTTGAGATCTTATAACACATCTTGCTTTTTATTCAGATCCAACTTTCCGAGCCCAAAAATTTTATTCGCACATCGATTTCTCAAAGATGTCTACACTGATTTTCAAACATTTTGAATCAAATGTAAACATTTCAGCTCCTCATGTGAATTTAATTGACTTCGATTTTCGAATTCCGGTTACAGTATTGAATCGCTTTCACATCTCAATCGTTTTCTCAAATCAGGCCAAATAGAATTTCAAAAAAAAAAATTCAAATTAAAGGGTCCCATACAAAATTAATGAATTTTGTCCAATTCTGAATTCCTATTCTGAAATTACAGGTGATGAGTTTTTAAAATTCAAACCAATTAAGAAGATGACAGTTTGACTCAAAACTATTACAATTTATTCGTCATATTAATTTATGTTCACACGAATCTCTGTGGGTTATGCTGGTTGCTGAATACCGGCTCGGGAAGTACCGTAAATAATGGCGAAAAAATTTAAAGTGGAACTTACTTCGACATCTCATGGAAATCTCAAATTGCTTAAAACGACGGTCATTAAAACAATTCCATGAGTACTAAAACACTGATGAATATGCATGCAAAAAACACATGCGGATTTATAAAAAAAGGTATCATCTCACTGCTAGGTTGATTAAGCACGTTTTAAAAGTAAAAAACGCGCAAGCTCACTTCAATAACCCACTTTTGCTTGCATAACACGCAAAACCACAGCGACGATGACGACGACGGGCTAAAAGATTGTGCAACATCGCCGGCATCCTCACCGGTGCGGTATTTAGCAGGTGATAACTTTCTTCCGTTCCGGACTGGGCCTCGCAGTGCGAACCACACCCGCGGGCTCATTCGGTAACCGGGCGAACCAGGCTTAACCATTTAAATAACCAATTTGTATGCCAGCAAAGCCCAACCAAAACGCAGGCATCGATCGCGCACAATCTCCATGCGTCGTTACGTCATAAGGCGCTTTCTTTTTTTCTCTCTTCAGATCTAGCCGGTTGCTGCGGCTTTTTTCTACGCTGTGTGATTTCGAGGCTGGAATGCCGGCGTTGGTGACAGTTTTCAGACAGTTCGTTGGGTAAAACGAACAGTTGATTGGTGAATCTGCAATACTGGAAAATGCTTTCGGAAGTGTCATGATTCGAATGGTTATGTTATAAAAAGGACGTTTGAATATTATAGAATGAATGATGTCCAGTTTTCCGGTGCTCACTCCGACTACGAAGTATTGTCTGATTTCAGCAAAGCGAAACCAGAAAAAAACAGACAATAATTCTATCACAATCCAGCCGAAATCATCCGCACCATCCAAGTCTGCGAACTGACATGCGTTATTATTTTTTTTGTGAACATAATTCGTAACGACAAAAGCGACCGCCAGCAAAATCCTGATAAATCCGCGGAACCGCCGTTTTTCGCTGTATTCTCATGCATTCTTGTATTTGCTTCCATTAAATATGGAAATTCCGGACGGGCAAAAAGTGCAACTCCGGGTTGCGTTTCGGTTTTGTTGGGGTTTTGCGGGAGTGTGTGTTTGTGCTCTTGCATAGTTAGCTGGTTGAATGTTGTACGACAAAGAAACAGGAGTGACGCAAAACCAAAAGGTACAGCATGTGGGGGCATTCGGATGACGACTTGGCTGACAAGTTGTCTGCTGTGTTTAGTTTCATGCGTTTGTCGTGAGAAAATGTTTGCTTCGGAAAGAATTTTCACCGGGAAGTCAGCATACTGTTTTCGATGCAGCCGAATCTTTACTCATATTTACGATCAAAACAAACCTTTGAACTGAAACCCGGAGCGTCCAGTGTCATATACCATTCGAGTCAGTTCGTAGAGATAAGTAAATGTACCACATTCTCAGTTTTTTTTTCATTTGCCTTTGACATAATGTCTCAGCAATCTCAGACATTATGGCCCGAAACAATGATGCATTTTTTTTACGAAAAACAATACCTTTGGTTTAAAAATCAAGAAAGTACAGTACAACGACTTCGAAAAAAAAACAGTACATTTTGCAGAACTCATTTTTCTAAAAATTGTGAATAAAAAACAAAAGGAAATAAATTTTATTAGTAGCTCACGAGAAAACAGATTGAAAAAATTACATGCGAATATAACTAAGTGATGAAATCTGCGAAAAAGCTACCGCAGAAACGGGATTCGAACTCGTAGCTAACTCCTATCAGGGGAAATCGTTTAGCTAATTACGCTATCGGGCATGTGGAACGCACGAAGGAACAGCCTAATTGAACAGAAGCACCGAGCATATTTCTACCATTGACAGACATGTTATTTCCGTACAATGATTTCTGTACAACGCTGTACGCGTACAACGATATGGTGACAGACATGTTTTGCGCAAAGAAAGAATATACAGTGAAACGAAACAACTCAAAGCTTTGCTTAATTTCCCAGTTCCGATGATCGATAATATAGAAACCAATAATTTTTGCGGTTTGAAGTGTATTCCTAGTAACTGATTTATGACAGATATAATCAATGCCTCTCTGAATTAAAACTAATTTTGTGTGTGAGCGTCCTTCGGATGATAATTTCAGTCAGTTTTATGGTTTTAAGGTACGTTTTTGACACGTTTGTTCTAGGATACATGATTTTTACCTTCACTATTTAAATGTAATTATCATTAGGGAAAATTTGATGTCCACAATTTTGATGTTCTACCGTAAAACCAATTAAAAATAGAAAATGGAGGAAGTATGATAGGCTTTCAGAACTAATTTTCGGAACACTAGAACTATTTTTTAGGCAACGAAGCTGATTTGTACCAAAAAGGTGATTAATCACCGAATTTTGTTTGTAAATCATGCCGACTTTTGCAAAATCCGCAAAAATTTCAAGTAGTTCAGTAATAATTTCTTTTTTACCCGCATATTCACAATAAAAATAAGAACGCATAAACTTTTAACATTGAGCCTCAAAATAGTAAATAAATCTAAGATATTTTTATTATGTAACCAATAAAAACAGCATGGCACACACATATTAAAAAAATGCTTTCAACGAAACATTTGGTTCATTACGAAATTTTCATAAAAAGGATTACGTTTGTCATAAAGCTGATTTTAAAACCTTATTGAATTTGAAATCATTCCGAAATAGATTTGACATAGGTTTGATGCTTTGTTTTACATCATAACGCTTATGAAAAATGGTCTACTAGGCTGGAATATAATCTCATAATGCTTTTATTAGCATTTTTAGGAATTTAAAGTTGTGACTACACAATTGGTTTATTGATGTATTGGATATTTATCGTTTATTATTACCACATGTACATTCAAAATATGAATCATTTTGTGTTCTAAATCCATTTCAACAATAAATTTACATGTTATTGAATAGAAAACAGAAACTCAATAGTGCTGATTTTATGTACAAATATGAATATATTGTTTTCCTTATTTGTATTTAAAAACTTCACCAAATTTATGAACATTTCTTGGTTCGATTGATTTTTGAAAATAAGCTACAACGTTGATAAAGTGTATAAGTTTTATGCTACTGGTTAGTATTTTACAGAGATTTTTTTCAAAATAAAACAAAGGTTGTTTATTATTGAGCAATCCAATCAGCGTGATCACCACGAGATAGCGTTATGGTGATTGTTTTGACATATCCTATGTATTTAGAAAATTTTTTGACGAATTTTTCAATTTACTTGAGTTCGAAAGAATGCAGATGCAAAACCTTACAAATATGGGTAAGAAAAACGATTATTCTCGTGTTGTCATCAAACATATGATTTCAAATTGTCCTATACTATTGAAAATCTCGGATGAAATTTGAAAAACATACAGATTTGATTTAGATGATAAAACATGAGTAAATAGACTAGTCATAAAACTTTTGATCATAATTTATCAATTAATCTCAAAATCCAACCCAAAAAACAAAGAATATCCCAGATATGAAAACAGTACCCAACCTCACTTCTTCGAATTTGGTATTTCATGTTACGATTTCTTCATAAATATCAATCAAACATATTACGGAAAGTTACTGAATCATTATTGATCGATTTTTTTACCAAATTTTCACACGTTTTTGTTAGTATTCTATTCAAAAGAAAAAAAAAACACTGCATTGTGTTCGAATCTTCAAGCAAAATCTGAAAATTATCACCATCGCTTAGTTCAAAGCTCGCCACTCGGGCAGCGCAGCGATCGCAAAAGAGTTGGTTGGTTTTTTTAATTTGATACTCTGAAGAAGGAAATATTGTTTCGTGAGTTCGCCATCGCTCACCAATGGCGCTGGTAGCAGTAAACAGTGATGTGATTTTGCACAGTACAACGATAAATGACCGTAGTACGGAAATCACCGTTGTATCATGTTGCTCGCGTGATACCACCGTGATTTAGGGTGACAGACATGTGATTTCACGGTGTACAGTGATTCCGATATCACATGTCTGTCATAAGCATTAGCTGTACTCGGACGTTACGCACAGTTGTTTCAACCCTCAATTAGTCTGTTTCTTCGTGTGTTTCACATGTAGGATAGCCTAATTGGCAAACGGATAGGAGCTGTCTACGGGTTCGAATCCCGTCTCTGCGGTAGCGTTCATTTTTAAAATCTGTTTTCTCGTTAGATACTGATCATCTGCGGCTCAGGACACTTGTAAGTTTGATAAAAACTAAAAAAATGCCCGAATTAATTATCAAACATTTTTTTAGAAGCGGATATTTTTGATGATGATTTTGATGTAGTGTAGATTTTCTTTTTAGTGGACACATTTTTTTTGATCAACGAAATTTCACTAAATTGTTGTGACGCGCTCTGCATAAAAATGAATAATGGAAAAATCTAAATTCGATACGTTAAAGATTTAATTTAGAAATCTGTATTTCTTGTTTAGTGTGTACAGTACATTTGAGGGTGAAAAACATTACGCAATATTTGGGTCGAAAATACAGTACGGATACGATCGTTATTTATATCTCTTGAAACGCCAAGATAGGAAAAAAGAAAAAAATCCGGGACATAACTGGATGATGTGAATATGAATAAAATGGATCTTACATTAATGAACCTGATTTTTGGAATCTGAATCTGAATTCAGGAACCGAATGCTGCAACTCAATTCTGAAACTCAATTTTGACTATTTAAGAGTTTTGATACTGCAAGGGTACCCTAAATGAACATAATTATTTTTTATTTTGATGCTAGATTCGGGATCATTTTAGTTAAGTACAAATATTTCTGTGTTCATAGTGCACCGCGAATCAGGTTTCCCTCGTGCACATAATTCCGTAAAGTGGTAGGTTTTTTGCTATTTTCCCGTTTCAAATTAAATTTTCTTGGAAACGGTGCAGAATATAGAAAAACCCACTTGACAATGTCTTCGAAATTTAGTTGAGAATATTCTGTGAAATTTTCAGAATGATTCATTGAGTTTAGCGGTCGTGTTGTATTTTTTTCTGACTGAAGAACTGCAGAAAAATTGAACGCTCGGAAATGCATACCTCTACTTGTTAATCGAATATCTCGGCTTTGAAGGCTTGTATCTTAAATCTACCGTGACAAAGTCTAGATTATTTAGTTTAGATGCGATTAGTACATAAAAACATATATGTTATCGCGATAAAAATAAATTCTTGTATTTTTCTGTGAAACAAAGTCAGTTTCAATACATCCGCCATTTTTTTCACTTTGGTTTCCTGATAGCATTCTGAAAAAGGAGAGAGAAATAAAATTGGCTCGACAAGACTGCCAAACACACAGACATTCAATCTTTATGAAAGTTGAATATTTTTTCATTGTTCACTGGAATTCATGTGATGTCCAACCCATACGATAGATTAATGTGATAAAACTTCTCATCAAAATAATAAAATGTATGCTGGCAACCCGGTACAGTTTGCTCATATATGAAAGAGTACAAGAGAAATACGATGCGCAAAGCGAATTGAGCGAGCCACGTGGTCGATTTAAAACTCAACACGCGACCCTCTGTCCTCAGACCTTAATGTGCGCAAACAGAAGTTTAGAACTGAATTAATGATATTCAAATTTATTTTGGACCTGAGTTCTGGATTTCGGTCTGAATTTCAAAAACTACTGATTCAGAATTCTGCAACTATATTCTAAATCTGAATTCCAGGCAGGCATTTTGGAACTGAATTCTAGCCTGAACCTCTATTTCAGATCCAGAATTCTGTTCCAAAATTCAGATCCAAAGTACAGCTCTTTAAAATCAATATCCTGATCTCAGATCCAGAATTCGGTTTCAAAATCCCAACCTAGAATGAAGTTCGGAAATTCGGTTTCAGTTGCAAAATTATGGTACTCGATTCTGGCATTGGATTCTGAAAGAGGAAGTGAATTTTAGATCTGACTTCCGGAAATGAAAAGAAGCTAATGTCAGAGATATAACCGGATGACGTGAATATAAATAAAACTGACATCCGAATATCGATAATCGCAGGTACTAGTTCATTGATTGTGTGATTTTTTTCTAACTTTCAATGCGTCACTTGCATACTTGTAACGGTATAATTGTACTGGATGTCGTGAATACGAAAACAACTGACATGTTCCTTAACACTTGCGAATATCAATTAGTTGATCAATTGTATGAAACTGTATGTAGAATTTGAAACGATGCACCTAAACTAAAGTACAGATTAGTTACATTTGACATTCTGAAACACAAATATTATGAACTAACCAGTATAGTTCGTTATAATAAAATAATGGTGGCTCTGAACCTTTTAGGAAAGCGTTTGTGATGGAGAGTCATCTAATTCCAGGCTGAACTGTTGTACGTGGGTGCGATAGTGATATGGTTGGTATAGGTGTAGCGTTTAAAACCGATTATAATCTTCCAATAAAGAAAACATTAATTCGCTGGGTTGATCAATGATACAATAGTCCTAATTTATTGAACAAAACTATCAATATGCTATAGGGATTCGTTTCTAGCATTCAGAAGGGTCAAATTGAGTAATTCTCTACGACATTAAACTCTGAAACATTTTTGCAAAAACAAAGAAGGCTTCACTTGATCTTGATTACTGTGAATTTCACACAGCGAAAAGTGCACAAATCTAATCAAACTGCTCTAGATTTGCACTAAACTGACCTTCGATTTGCGAGCAAGAAATCCTAATAGTTATATATGATTTATTTATTTTTTAGTTTGACGTAAAGCCGCCACGACTAAGTTCAAACATCAAACACCTAGTTCGACATCAAACACCTAGTCCTCTCGCTTTATACCTATTTCTCCGATCAAGCGAGAGGACTATTGTTTGATGGACAGAGAAGATGTTTGGATATAGGGTATCGGTCGGGTGACGGCCAGGATGTAGACCATGTTCGATGTACGTTGCTACTATGTCTGTGAGTTTTAGTGTGGCTAAAGTAAGATCAGAGTGGCGAAATGGTAGCGCGTATGCACGGAATGCATAAGAACGCAGGTTCGAGTCCTGTCTCTGAGCGTATCTTCTTCCAAAAAATTCATCTTTTCTGTTAGTTTTTCTTTCACTAGGCTTCTCCAATATATATTTCCGCTCAGTCATTGCAAAAACTGAACTAATAGTTATAGTTAATAGCCATTAGAACGACTGATTTTGTGTAATGCTCTCCAGCGTTGCTTTTTTACCAATGCAAATGACTGGCAGCTGTGACGTAATCGCTCTTGTCGGAAACGAAACTAGCTTTGCAAACGACACTAAATACATCTGCTCGCAGTGGCGAAAGAATCCAAACTGATCCAATTTTGGTTAGGAGCTTTCTTTTTACGTGATTTTGTTTGTAACTTTTTCACTAATGAGCGGTCCTAACGGCTATAAAAATACCCGCTTACAGAATTTTAATGTCGATTATTTCATTTCGGATTTGCATAATTTATTGAAAGAAACTATCAATATGCTGTAGGGATTCGTTTCTAGCATTCAGAAGGACCAAATTAAGGAACTCACTACGATATTCACCGCTTTTCGGAACATTTTTCTTGAAAGATTTGTTGTACAGGAGAAGATATTTTGTTCTCTTCCTCAGAACGCGTTCTGATTGGCTGGTGTTGACATGGGTCAAATGAGGTAGTGTGCTATTGAAATACTGCAATGCTTTTGCTATACACGTTTAAGTTGAAAAATTTCGATTCTATTGGTAGTTAGATTATATACATCCTTTCACAGATCACTGAGCTATGAGCTTTAAAAATACGAGCAAGGCAAACGCGCCTTTTGAATTAAGTGCGATTCAGACCGTCCGGCTTCTTTCGTCACCGTCACTGGAACGTCAGCGTCCGTCACCGAATTTGAAGAACTTAGTTTCGCACAATTTTATTCCACTAATACAAAATCTGGGAGCTTTTGAAGCCAATCGATCTGTTGTTTTCCTACCTTTTAATCGAATAAATAACTTTCAAAATTAGCTACAGGGTCCGGCACTCGAAGTGTAACCAATTAACAAGGCCATAAATTCAGTTTGGAAAATTACTTTTACTTAATTCAAAGTACAAAATGTGTAAAAATAATACAAAATTCAGAATCAATTCACTTTTGCTCGATATGACCACCTTTTGCCTTGACTATGGCCTTGAGACGGTCAAAAAACGAATCGCAAGCTGCCCGAATGTGACTTGCAGGTGTATTTTGGCCCACTCGCGGACAATAACTTTTTTCAGCGCCTCGAGACTGGTGTATCTTTTAGTTCGGACTTTGCTCTCCAAAATGGCCCTAAAAGAATAATCCATTGGATTCGCATCTGGTGAATTCGAGAGCCATTGTGTGGACGTGATGAAGTTCGGAACGTTGTTTTTCAGCCATTCTTGGTTCACTCGAGCTTTGTGAGACGGTGCCGAGTCCTGCTGAAACGTCCATGGTCTGCCACCGAAATGTTTGTCTGCCCACGGCTTCAAAGCAACCTCCAGAATACTTTCCCGATAATATGTCGCATTTACCTTGACGCCAGGCTCGAAGGTCTGAAGTTGGTTACACTTCGAGTGCCGGACTCTGTAGAAAGAGGAAAAAACAAAACAAACAGTTCCACTCACCAACGTAACGTATTTTGCAAATCTACTGATAAATTGAATTACCTATATGTTGTATATTTTGTTTAAGAGTGGGATCTTAACACCGAATACACACATAACAAACGTCAGCTCCATACCGTAATCATATGAATCGTGCATGTGTGCGATAATCACAGTCCGTCAAATATTCTTTCGGAGAAATGTTGACGGAGCTTGCCGTTGACGGACGTTGACGTTCCGGATCTCTGCTGGATCGTGTGAATGCGCAAAGGGAAAACTCATTTGACTAATTTTGACGGAGGCTGACTTTCCGGTGACGGTGACGGAAGAAGCCGGATCTTCTGAATCGTACATTATCCTCCTTGATACTCGTTAATATCAAACATTTCAGAAAAGTTTAATTTTGAATTATCTGAGATTATGCCACACAACTGAATATTTTATCATACAATTGTGATCATATTTCCGATGGCGTGTAGCAAAAATTATGTTGATTCGTTAGTTACAACAAGAGATAATCACGATCAAAAACTTATCACTCTCTCAGAGGGTATATTTTGAAAAGGCACCCCATAGTAAAGTAAGTCGTATTCACTACAAAAATATCTATAATTTCTTTAAAAATTCACGAGAAATGGTGAAATGTTAGCCTCTTATATACAGATATGATATGCACTTAACAAACTGAATATTTTTAGTGAACACCTTACAAGCAGATTGTTATTCCATATAAAAAGAAACATGTTTGAATATAATTCATTTCTTTTATAAAATAATACATAGTTGGAATCAGCTAGGTGAAGTATTGTCATCATGCCGATGATTTTGGTCTGTGTCAAAGAATGAACAATTCCGCAATAGGTGAGAAAATCAATTATAAGAGCATTTTGGTTTGGAAGCTTGCTTCAGATAGAATTGGAACAAAGACAATTGCCTGTATTTCAGTTATTTATTATTGAATTCAAGGGCTTTTTGGTGTGGAACACATTTTTATATTCTATATAGGGGTGCAAGTTAGAAACTCAAGGAAAAATACACGTAGAAATGTGGTCAGGTTTTAAACACTTACAGCTCAGTATATTTTGTATCAATTATTAATATTATTTCATTATTTGATTGAAAATATTTCTAAGATTCGATTTGAATGTATCCAGCCACGTATTTTCAATTATAAATGATTGAAATTTTGATTAGTATTGAGCAGTGTCCTATTTTATCTGCTAAAAATCTCCGGCCTATCGGATTTCCCTGGCATAGACGACGGTTTTGAAGGAGTAAGCGATATATCAATGGGATAGCATCGCTCTGATTGGTCAATCGATGCTAAAGCGAAGCTGCTGGAAGCACGTGAATCTATGAATAGAAGCGAAATTATAGCTAACGTTTCAGTCCTACGCGTAGCATGCTAGAGGGAGGTTGTTGCTAGACAGCAAGACAAAAAGTGCCATAAAACGATTTGAAGCTTTAATTGGTATTCTCTGATCTTGTGTCATGTAAGCTCGGATGAAATTCCATGTTATGTCGTTTCACTTGAGAAATTGACTACCCCAGGGTAAATTTTGAGTGCTTAAGATTAATTTCTACTTTATATAAGATGAACGCGTTTGATAATGATGCCATACGGTATTTCTGGGCAATTTCAGCTGTTTAGCTAGCCTAGATGCAGACACACAATGGATTTTCCAAATAACTGTGCACATTTTTTCCCTTCTTTCGGCTTCTATGTTGATTGTTTACAAAGTACAGTCGATTTACGGAATGTCAAAAATCATACGTGAAGCTGACAAAATTCCCGACACGTGGGCGCCAAGAACTTCCAAATCCGTCCACTAGGAGCGCCACAATATGAGCAAAAGTTTGAAACAAACTTTATGTTTTTTATTTTACAACCGCCAAAATAATGTTGAAATCAAAAAATATATGACAGCGAACAACAACTGGAATGTTTATTTTATACTTAAAGTTTCATGTTAAAGGATTGCCTAAAATCTTGATAATAACTCGTATGCATGAATTTCGGTGCGATAATTTCGGTGTTTTTCTTTCCAAAAGCGACAAAGATCCCGAAACCGAAACCCTCGGTAAATGCAAATTACCTTTCAGATAAAAAACAATGAGAATTTCAGTTGTTTTAAAGTTTTCCGAGCACTCGGCTGTTCAAATCTCGTCAAAATTTTGCCGATATTCCGGAAAAAAATGTAATTGCGTACGATTAAATTTTCACATATTTTTCCCCCACAACATTCTAATTTAAGTAATTTAGTTTCCTAAATGAATAATACTAACTTTTTTACATTTGAACTAAACAAGTAAAAGTAAATAAAAACCACTCAAGTGAGAGTAAAACTGAACGAGCGTGTTCGGGTTCGCGATGGAATTATTGAAAAGGAAAGTAAACTACTTACTTAATATGGCAGCTCAAAATTCAATCACGAAGACGAACCGTGAAGAAAACTAAACTAAGTTCGGCTTTATTTCTCAGAAGCGATTACTTTTGACTGAAATTCCATAACACAAGCAAAGCACAAACGAATTGTACCCCGATGAACAGAGGATTAAAACCAGCGTAGTCAGTTTTCAATTAAATTTCTGAAGCTCGTTCTGAACTTCAAACCATAAAATAATCTTAGGGCTAGTCTACCAATAATCATCTCATTAGTAGACTTGTGCAATGTTATTGTGCCGATTACTCGACTTTCAATCAACGAATTATAGTTAGTCGCTCTTATAATGACGCGAAAACTCGAAACGAATGCATCTATTTTTATCTCACCCTTAAGGTCAATCTATCGAATAGAGACAGCAGATCTCACTCCAACTAATGGTTTGAGAGTTATATGAGATGAATACTGGAGCCGTTACCCTATCACATTCCGCCACAAATGGAATCGCACTGCTGGATGAAAAAAAAAACAGCCTACTAAGTTCGAAGGAAATTGCGGTACGCATTTTCACGGTCATTAAATTTTCATATTCCCTCGCTAACAAAGTAACAAAGAAGCCAAATCCTGTACTGTCAAAAGCCAAAAAAACAATTCCCCGCGTGCTTTCACCTCTTGAAGAACAATTCTCACTTCCGACACCAGTTGGTACTCTCGGTACAACTTTTCCGACAGTGATTTTTCCGGGCTACCACCAAAGTGCCATTAATTAAGCCAACACCGCGCATCGCTCGGAGGACGTGGCGTCGTCCTCGTCGTCATCGACTCTGTCGGACTGTAGATGGGGGATGGTAAAAAATAAAACCTCACACAGGTCACAGTTTCTCATCGGACTTTGGGAAATGGCAAAGAGGGAAGCAATTTCAACACACCCTTGGCACATTTGACTGACTGACTAACGGCAGGTAGAACCTTCAAATTGGCTTGGAATTCGCGCAGTGCTGCCTGGCAGCAGAACTGACTGGGGTAAAGTCATTTATGAGCGACATAATGTGGACGAGAATTAGCACCTGTGCTTTCTATCTCTCTTTCTCTCTCGTCCTCGAGGGTGGATTTTGCGGTGGTGCCGTCTGGTAGTTCACTCTCCCAACCAAGCACTGTAATTAGTTTTTACTGGCAATTGAAAAACTCATTTGCTCCGGAATGGCGCGTAAACATTTCCATTATCACGGGGTGAGCTGTTCGGCTGTTGGCGAGGAGTGTCAACAGCATAGGGGAAAAAGATGCTTTTGAAGTAGTTTCACCGAAAGGGCGTCGGTGTTTTTTAAACTGTTTGAAATAAAAAAAAAATGTTGCATTCGTTGCGGATTCGGCATATGTTTGCTAGGATCATTTTTAATTACCAAATTTTACATCGGATTTTCACCTCTGAATCAGTGCTAACTTGATTATCTTTACTTTTTTATTTTCAGGTAATTATATATCATGACCTCAACAGGATCTGTTATTTGTCCAGATACTTGTACGCGTTGTTCTTTAGTCTAATGGAGTGACCAAAGAAAATAGTGAGTATGTTTTTGTAAGTTGAAAATGACTGCAGTACACAGTGGTTTGAACCGACTAAAACGTGAACTTAATTCTCTAGCTGCTAAACCGTCGATCCGATATACATACTTCCTTTAGAGAACTCAATCACAAAAATATACCTCGTGATTTGATCCCAATAAAAAATGTGCAAAGCCTACTACGATGAAAGTTCATTTCAACAACTTTTATCCCTTAAGAGATAGAAAAACGATGTCTTCTACAAAGTTTTAGAACTTCTAACAAGAAAAAACTTTGCCGAAGAAGCTATAGGTCTAACGCAAAAGGTTTCGGATATATGAACCAATTTCGTTTGAAACCACTTAAAATCAATTTTTCGTGCATAACTTTTTTCGCAATTATTTTCAATGTCTACTATGTTCGAGACAATTACTCAAATCGTAAAATTACACGTTTTTGTTTGAAGACTGCGCAGAATTGGGCTTTTTCCTTAAAAAGTTATGTAACATTTAAACGTTTATATACATTAACTTAAACTACTAATAGGAAGCAGAGTCGCAGACCAAAAGGCACATACATACACTTTTTGGAAAGCTTAAATCATGTAATATAAAGTTACGAAGTGCCTAACGTGGCTCTTTTAAATTGTGTAAATAAGACAACGAAATATAGAGTGCTTTGTATTTGTATTTTCCATTGTAGACTAGCTGGCTTACCTTCTTGCGAACGTTCCTCATTAAATTCCGTACGGACTTCTTGGCGACAAGTTTTGACACTTTTTTCCAATCTTTTTCAAACTGTTGAATGGTTTCGGCTTCCGAGACATGTTTCCTAAGATGTGCCTTCGTTAATGCCCAAAATTCCTCAATTGGTCGAAGTTGTGGGCAATTTGGTCTTTTAGGACGAAAGTGACATTTTTGGTAGTGGCAAGAAGCAAGATCTGGCCAGAAGACAACAGGATCCTTGTGGCTTCGAATCGTGGGTAGAAGTCGTTTTTGTAAACATTCCTTGATGTATATTTCGCGGTTTTTGAAGGGATTCGAAATCTTACCGCAGCTACAAATTGCTTGCCAGATCATAGCTTTCTCACCAAATTTTTCGACTTCAATCGATGTCTCGGACCGTATAATATTGTGGTCCCGGCAAGGATTTCTAATCGAGTTTCACGTAGGTTTCGTCGTCCATGATTATGCAGTTCAAATTTCCAGCAAGAATCGTATTGTACAGCTTTCGAACCCTCGGCCTGATCGATGCTTCTTGTTTCGGACTACGTTTTGGTTGTTTCTGCTTCTTATAGGTTCGATGATTCAAACGTTCTTTAGCACGAAGAACATTTGACTTCGACGTGTCCACTTTTTTGGCCACATCCCGAACTGAAACCTCCTTCTTTTGCTCGAACGACTTCAGTATACGTTTATGCAACTGAGGGTTAGCAGGACCTTTTTTCGCTTCAAAAGATTCGGAACTTAGTACAAATAAATTGCACCGACTCACATATATAAAATTATCAGATGCAATAAAACACATCTGCGATTTTACATGTATCATTTGAATCCTTACTAAACTCGGGTTACCGTCAGTTTCAGTTAAATTATCATTTATATCAGAACAACAAGTGTCTTATCACTACATGCTTTGTAACAATAACAATGTTCGTTCATGTAATAAAAAATACAAATTACAATATGAACAAAATTAAAGAATTCGGTTGCGTATGCATTGGTTCCTTAATATGAAAAAGTAAAAATCAATTAAAGTAACAAAATATGTTCTGCGAACTGTGTCACACATTTTCGTCCTTGTATTGCTGCCATGCTTTTTTCAGACACTTTCCTAAGATTATCGACGCTGTTTAACGAAGGATCATTAAAATTACACTATTACTGAGTTTATTGGTTGACGGTTATTCAAATTTTTCACATCCACATTTTTCGATCAAAATATTTAAAATCTTCTTTAATCGCTGTTTATAAAATGATTAAGTTTGTACGTTCTCTGTCTTGAAAATTATTATGATATAAAATCGTTTCATTTGTCCAGATTTATATCTTGAGGTTATTCGTATCCAAAATTGATCTTTTAAGTGACTTTGAGATCATCATAATTAACTTTCATTTAAAGGATATTTTCCAAACATTTTCAAATGTAAAAATTTGTTGAAGGCATCAAAATAGAGTAGAATCAATAGTTCTGAAAGAATCCAATTGTCATTTTGATCATTCGCCAAAAATATAAACACTGAAAGTAGAGCAAGTTTGTAATTTGTGACTTTTAGTGCTTCCATCATCATCTTTATTTTTGTATTTATTATGGGTACCTTAGAATTATTTCATTTTTAATGTAATCGTGATCGGTCGTGTCTTGCATACAACCCTCTAATTTTTTCTTCTAAATCACAGTTTTCGTCATTCGACTCAGCGAAATTGACTCTCTCACTAAAAACTTTGAGCACTCGGAAAGCAAAAACCGAATACAAGTAGTACTCCGAACGGCGTAGCCCGAGCGAAACATACCATGAAATAACAAGAAGCCACAGAAAAGAGCAACCGCCTACTACGAGTATTCTACACAAACTATGAATGATCTTATTTTCTTTAACCAAAACTATGTTTTGAACTAATATAAACCGACCATTCTTTTTGTTTCGATGTAGATTTCAGCTGAAAAAGCTACAACCAGTTGCAATATAGCTTGGGAGATACAATTAACTTCGTTTGACATATACATTTAGAGTGCAACTATCGAAACTAAAACATCAAATGCCCACAAATTCAGAATATTTAAACTTTCCACTAAAAGTTTACGGCAGTTTTACATATCGGTTTAGAAATTTAAATATGTCTATATCGTAAGGGCATGTTCAGGAGTGTTCTAGTTCTAGATGCATAATTTATGTCAGTTACAAAATTTAAATCTGGATTTCATAACAAGAAAAACTGACAGCCCCAGCAGTGTTTTACTCGTGTTTTAAATATACAAAAATTAGAACGGCATCGTCAACCAGTTTTAAATTTGACAGAAGAACTGGTCGAATAAATAAAACTAGAACGGCTTGCTAGGGACACGCTTGTTCCAGTTTCTGTTCTATTATAGATCTTCCATGTAGAACTTTTACCTGCGGAATTCGCTCTAACAATTTGCAAGCAGTTTCAACAAGACTGTCCTTTTTAAATTTTTAATGGATTGTTTTGCTTTGTCACTTCGCATGAGTTTTTGGCTAATAAATTAGTTGCCAATGAGAATTTGGTGTTGGATTGAAACTTCGCTGGTTTGTGTCCAGGATATTCCCCAACTAAACACATTCTCTAAATACAAGAGTTTTTTTTTTAGCAAAGTAAATTCGGAATTTCAACTAATTTAATAGTTATTTTGGAAATTTTGTTGTTAAAATCAACTAATTCAAAATCAGTAGTACGCATTAGGTGCAGAGCTAATTTCGCAGGACGCGGAGAAATCATACGACATGAATGTCGCATAATTTGACTATTTACACACAGCAGTCAACCCGGAAACCTTCACCCGAGGTCTAACAAATTTCCGGCATTACCCAATAGCTATTACGAAAAATGATACTCCTGATAAACTTTTCCGCGAACAAAAGCTCCATTTTCACTCTGCATCTTCCCACGTGTAGCCAACCAAAAAAAAGTTTTCTTCGAGGAATCGCCCCCGGGCTGGTACGGAAATACCGGAATCAAATTCACATCTTTCGTCTTCTGATGGCGCTCACCTCCCGCAGGTTCGTACCTAATACGTGCTCATTGTCACGCAAAATATGGCATCCCATCGACGAGCATCGTTTCGTTAGTTTTGGTAGCTGTTTTTTTCTTTTTCTTTTTCTTCTTCCGGGTATGTCTGTCTTCTTACATTCGCCACGTAAATGCTGAGTCCCCTCAGCAGGCAGTCGTCGTCGTCATCGTCCCACAATGGGGAAATGGTTGGCAATGACCATAAAATCTAAATTACCAGAAAATTAAACAAACAACATTCTTTCACGCCCCGTGCCTTCCACCGTCGATCCAAAAGTGTTGCCCCATTTCGAGTATCCTAGCGCGAGTCGCTAACGGCAATAACGGTAACCATCTTTTCTCTTTTTCCTCTGCCCAACCAGTGCTTGGGGCTGTTGATTTTATGACATCGTCATCGTCGTCGGAACTCGATTACTCGAAGGAGGGACCAAAAGTGGCACCAGAGCATGACAAGGAAGTGAAGTTCGGGTTTGCTCTTCAAACATGACAGCACAGAAGGGAGATGGGGATGTTGTTGAAGTTTTACAGAAATGAATTTCCAAAAATGAGCGTTCGCTTCATCAGTGGCACTGAAACACAATATCATTGCAGTTATACTATACTAAGTTATACGATACTAAGTCGTGGCATAGATGCTTTGATAGACCGAATTTCGGTTATCTAATCCACACATTTATCCGACCGACTTCATAAGAATACGTTTGTTGATTCCGAGTTCTCAGCATCTAAGAAGTTACAATCCACAAAATCACAGCTCTGAGAAGCACCACCAAACATTCACTTTTACATGTTCGACAGTGCATATCGGTAGTTTCGGTACTGTTTCTCAACCAGGCACGCGTCACTTCAACCCACGGCCGAAAAGTGATTGTTTCTGGCCAATCACGTGCATGAATCCCGTGCATAGTCACGCTAAACAGACTTTTGCAGCCTGTGAATGTCATCTGATTGTATTGAGGCTGACATGAATTTTCTTTTTGAAAAAAACTCAAGCTTGGCTTTCCAAATGTGTGAAGTAGAGTTATTCCTAAACACCTTTCCTATCGCGTGATCGTGATTTCTGGTTATCGCTTTTGTTTTCGATGTTCAGAAAAGTCACCAATATTTCATATTTCTTTGACCGTTTTCAGCCACTTTTTTCATTTTATTCGGTGTTACAAAATACGACAGTTTTGGTCCTTTGAAATGAGTGCACAGAAGCTCGAAGTGGTGTAAATATACAACTGTATCGTAGCTAATAGATAACGCATCCGTCAGTACATAACAGTGCATGGTAAACTGTTATGCCACCTAGTAGTTCGACAGAAACCACCAGGCAGACGCAAAGGCTAACAAAAATGTTCAATCATTCACTCCTGGAAACTAACCAGGTAGGATGTGTTGGTGAATCTTTGCGCCGCGGTTGGTTTAAACGGCTCAAAAGAGACGTTGAAGACGTTAGGCACTTCGGAAGAATGACAATTGAGCGTTTTGCTGCAATCCATCGGATGCGCCGAAACTAATTTTGAGGTGATCCAAAAGATGGGAAAACGGTTCTCGTATGAGTTGAAGCCGAAGATTACTGAGCGATGATTTTGCATATTTGAAAGGTTGTTGTAGTGGCTTAAAAAGTAATTGTTTTTGCATTGTCTCATTGTATTATGTATAAAGAGGATTTATTATGATAATCCTAAATGGAAAAATCTTGTTTTAATCCACATATCGGTGATTTTTGATTATCATTTGATGAGAAATCGACACCAATTACATATTGAAGTCTCCGGAACCCGTCATAGCAGTCGCAATAACCATTTCAAATAGTTTCAAAATCTGCTTTGAAAATTTTGTAAATCGTCAATTACATGACGATGAGACTTCGGTTTTGATCGGTTCAGCCAAAGTGAGTTAGATTATAAACCAAAAAGACCTGTATGCTAAGGCTCGTCCGCGACAAAATCTGGACACCTCTAAATCTCTGGAAATACTTCATCAACGCGTAAAATATTTCGCAGACTGATAGATGAATGCCTGCTCATTGTGTAAAATCAATTTTTGGTGATACCACAAGCTTTAAGAACGAAGATGGCGTCGAAAGGAGAGCAAGTGCGAAAAGCAATTGTGTGCGGTCGCAATGAAAATCCGAAACTGTCAGTAAGGAAACTTGAGAAAATGGTAAGTTTTCCTGCAAGCACAGTTCATAACGTTTTTAAATCTCTAGATACACGTTTGACAAGGCTGAAAAAAAAACGGATCTCAGGAACCACCAAAAGGACGCGAAGTGAAGCAAATATTGCACAAGAGAACAGATCTTTCGGTACGTACTTAGAGGGTTGTATGCAAGACACGACCGATCACGATTACATTAAAAATAAAATAATTCTAAGGTACCAATAATAAATACCAAAATAAAGATGATGATGGATGCACTAAAAGTCACAAATTACAAACTTGCTCTACTTTCAGTGTTTATATTTTTGGCGAATGATCAAAATGACAATTAGATTCTTTCAGAACAATTGATTCTACTCTATTTTGATGCCTTCAACAAATTTTTACATTTGAAAATTTTTGGAAAATATCCTTTAAATGAAAGTCGATTATGATGATCTCAAAGTTACTTAAAAGATCAATCAGGATACGAATAACCTCAAGATATAAATCTGGACAAATGAAACGATTTTATATCATAATAATTTTCAAGGCAGAGAACGTACAAACTCAATCATTTTATAAACAGCGATTAGAGAAGATTTTATATATTTTATGATAAGACACTTGTTGTTTTGATGTAAATGATAATTTAACTGAAACTGGCGGTGACCCGAGTTTAGTGAGGATTCGAATGATACATGTAAAATTGCAGATCAGCTTATCTTGAGTTTATCTTTAATACTACATTTTATTGCATCTGATAATTTTATATATGTGAGTCTGTGCAACTTATTTGTACTAAGCTCCGAATCTTTTGAAGCGTTTCCTGGTGGGAAAACAGCTTGTTCTATCGATACTGCATAACGATTTGCATTGCATTGTTTTTGTTACACTTAGTCTGGATCCCTTTTATAAGATCCTTAGTCTGGATCTCTTCTATAAGATTCTAAATCAATTTCTAACTATGCAATTAGGTTACACGATTATTGATTAGTTCAATAATAGGGCTTAAGGAATTATGCTGAGAGATAGTTCGTTATGTTTAGGAACATTTAATGAAAAACAAGTACCTATGATTATCATCATAACACAACTTTATACTGAATCTATTTGCGCGCCACCGCGTTGTTCGTATGAAAATAAAGATTTCTGTATGCACATTACCCGTTGACAAATTAAAACATTTTTAAACTTTTTCAAATCAAGTAAAATGAGAAAAATCCATCAACAAATCACCGAGATACAAGCGCTTCAAATTAGATTCTATCGCCGATAGTTCTAAGTTTTCCTACTAGTTACCGGAGAATCAAGATAAGCCATGGGTAAACTAAAGCAGAAATGTATTCGGGCATATATTTATGGATTCCTTTTGTGTTATAGTCCATACTGCGCAAATCGGACGAGAGTTTGACATCATTCACTGCGACTGTCATTGGTTCGTGAAAAGATAGGTCAATTCAAAACAATTTTTCGATGGTATGCAATTGAAATAATTAAACGACGTAACCGCATAAGTTAAAGTTAAATGTTTCCGAATCGATTGGTAGTTAAATTATATAAATTCATCAACAAATGACTGAGTTCTAAGCGTTCAAAATCATGATAGAAAAAGATTACGCGGTTATTTTGCATTTTTTTAAACTAACACCCAGCCTCGTACAGTGAAGAGTTAGCAAAACCTAACCATAACCTCACTGGACGAGCTACTTGTTTCATTCACAGTCAAGCATCAACTGAAATCAAGAAATGATTTGCAGCATATATTTATAGATTCCTCTTCGAACTACGCAGAATGATGCGGTGTTTTTATGTATGACGCAAAGCCTCCTATGCCGAACAAGAAAATGTCGTCAATTTGGTCAGCTGGGATTGGTGGATGAAAACATAGGTCAATTCTAACAATTTTTTCAATAGTATGCTATTGAAATACTGAAACGACGTTGCCATACATGTTTAAGTTAAAAGTTTCCGAATCGATTGGTTGTTAAATTATAACAATCCATCAACAAATGACTGAGTTATTAACGTTCAAAATTATGACGCAAAAAGGTTACGCGGCTATTTTGGAAACTTTTAATTGACCCCCGGCCCGTATAGTGAAGAGTAAGGCATTTTAATGCCAAAATTTTATGAAGAAAAAAATTATGCTTAGTTTATGTCTTTTTCCGTAAATACAACAGGGGAAGTCGCTATCGTATGTATACCTGCCAGTACAGAAAAGACAACCACGACGGAAAAATTATTTTCGGTAGTACTGTGCCATCTAGCGGCTAGTAGTAATTACAGTGTTGACATTTTACTTTTATAATTAAACTAAAACTTTTATAATTCAACTAAAAAATTCATTGAATGAAAATGGAGTGTGCCATAGCTAAGAAATGACAGCACGTTTAATTGGTGAATTCAATTAAAAAATAGCCATTTCAACTAATATTTCATCACTATTAAGGGAATGAGAATTAAAAAATCTAAGTTAGCAAAAGTAAGATTTTCTTAGTTGTCTGAAAAAGTAACTAACGAAAATCAGAAAATCAACTAATTTTTTCACCAGGATGCTGATTTCGGTCTTTCCGTGTTTCATCAAAATCCATTTTACTTTTGTTTCATTGTGTAAGAATCGTTCCTCCTTCGTAAATTGGTAAGTATTTTGAGTCGTTTCACGAACCATGACTTTACCAGTCGATTTTGGCATTCCTGTCAGATTTCTTATTTCTTTTATAAAGTTTGGACATCTGTATTGTGTTTGCTACCAGTAGTAAAGAAAAAAAAGCTGACGATTTCTTTATACTTCTGAATATAAATTACAGAATTTTGATGTCAATTATTCAATTTTGGATTTGAATATTACAGTGAAAGAAACTATCAAAGAGCAGTACCGAATTAATTTCTGGCATTCAGAAGGACCAAATTATGTAATCCTCTAAGATATTGACACTGTTTTGATAAAAACGATATTAAACATTGTTGCGAATTTTGCAGTGCAAAAATTTCACATAGCTAATCAAATTATCCCAGATTTGCACTACACTGATGGTTTTACTGAAGTACTAGAACGATTTTCAATCAAAGTTTACCTTTCATACTCGTTCAGTAGATAATCGGAACTGATATGTACTTGACTACCTCAACACCGTCGTCCGGGTGCGCAAAAGGCAAGCAAGCGTGATGAATTTTCCTCATTATTTCCAAAAGTTTTAGTCAACACTGTTTTTTAATTATTTTAATTATTTATTATCTCACTCTGTTGAAAATTTAATCACATATTCCTGATCACATTTCCGATAGCTTGTAGGAAAAATTATGCTATTGGGTTAAGTACATCAAGAGATATTCGCGATAAAGTTCTGCCCTGTCCTGTACAGGGTAAATTTTGAAAAGGCGCCCCATAGTAAAGTAAGTCGTATTCACGACAAAAATATTGGAATATGTGCATAACTTGAGAAAAAAATTCAAGCTACAACAACCGTTCTGAAAGGACGTACGGAAGAAAGAAGAAAAATAAAAGAACAAATCGATGAATTACAGAAACAATTAGATAAGTCGGTGAAAAAAGATGACGCATACAAACAAAAAGTTGATAAATACAACAATGAGCTACAGAAATTAATTCCGGAGTACGAAACTGTTGTAGGTACAATGGTCAAACTGTATTTCCCTATAAATAAAAGAAATTAGTAACCTGACAATTTTTCTTTTTACATTTTTTACCTTTTTTTATAAATATAAGAATAGGTATAGAACTCGCTCAAACTTTAGAAAAATTTTCCGAGGCCCGGAGGGCCGAGTGTTATATACCAATCGATTCAGCTCGACGAACTGAGCAAATGTTCGTGCGCCTGTATGTGTGTTGTCAGGTCGAAAGAGATCTCAGAGATGGCATGACCGATTTTGATCAAACTAGTCGCAAATGAAAGGTCTCCCCGTCACCCTGAACGCTATTGAATGCTTTGAGATCGGATGTTTATTTTTTGAGTTATACGAAGTTTTATGTCAAAATTTTCAGTTTTTCACAGTATCTGTCACAATTGATCTTGAAAACAGAATATATTTTCAGACTTAGATTCCGCATGGTAATACCTATCCAACAAGCCATAGATTGTTAAAATCCGTCCATGTTTAACGGAGATATCGAAATTTTTGTATAAGCGACTTTTCCCCCATATTTCAGCAGTAGAAGTTTTGAGCGCTGTCTGGCAAAGAAATGCTTGGGAGCAACGTAAAACACGATTTTTTATACTGTTACATACATTTGTTTTTAAGTACCCAAAAGACTGTGTACAGCATGATATTTTGCCTCGGACCGATTTTAGCACGGTTAGTTCGACGACACGACCAGGTACTCCGAAGAACAATCAGAATAAAAAGTGATCGTGAGCGATTTACCGTCAGTTACCAGAAATATTGCGACCCCTTGATAATGATAAAAATAATGTTCTGGAGCAACACTGTTTAAGTTGCTATGAAGTAGTTACCTAGGAGCCCCACAATAAATAAACAAACCATTTGAAGAAGTTCTATAAATAAATATTAATATACATTTTGTTTCATCAGCGCAAAATTTGATTAAAACTAACTAATTATTCTGAAGAGATACACAATTTAAGGACAATAAATTGACGAAAAATGCTATTGGCGGTAAAAACGAAGTAGTATGAAGAAAAGGATTGATAATCATGATCGTTTGATTGTGAAAGTTGTACGTTAACCATGACTGGAGACTTGTACCATTTCTATAAGATGAACATCACGCGCACTTTACGAAGGCCTCCAAATCACTGAGAGTAGAATTAGAGGAGTAACTGTAATTCAAAATATGACTGCGTGTTGTTTCACAACATGTACGCTGGTTGATAAGGAGGGTTGAACGATTTGGAACAAATAAAGAAGTGGCGAATGAAGAATGATTTGGCGAACAATTGAAATCGTTTTACTTCAGTTATTAGTCATTAGAAAAGAACAAATATGAGTTCTGTATTTGTACCGATGAAGTGCTACTCTGGAAAAAATTTAAAAAATAAAGTCAAACCTTAAAATACCTTTGATTCGCTGTAAACGATTTTTCTTTGCATGTCGTAGAATAGTATTGATATACCGATTTTACTCCGCTTTATCATTTATGTGTACTAAATTTTGATTATTGGACAGATGACTTCAAACTTCACCACCTTTTAAAAATTTATTAACAAAGTAGATAGTCTTGATCAATCTAAGTCGTTACATCGTTACCTAATACCGACAACACATTGAACGTACCTAATACAATAAATCCTGGTCACATACGGCAACCTTATAGCGCTGGTTTCAAAAGCCATTTTTTGCATGTTTGAGCCCCAGCCAACGCTCACGAAAGCCTCTATCTGATCAAACTGATCGATCTACGGCTCTAACAGGTGATGAATACGGAGAATTTGCAACTAATTGCGAAAAAAAAGATCTTCCCTTCGAGGCAGTTTGTATTTGTTTACATTTCTCAAGTCTTCAATATGCAGTAACCAAGGTGATGATAACTGTTATTAAAAATCAATAAATCATCATCTTGTGTTGCCAGTTTCAATAGTTTTTCCAACGATTTCATTTTGACATTACCAGTTACTGAGGGGTAGTCAAATTTGCGATACAGTTTCGATAGACGAGTGGCAGGTCGTGTCGTCGGTTAGTTTTTGGCAACATAAAAAACATTTAACACAGAACATTTTTTTTAAAGATGACAATCCCTAAAAACTTTAAAGTTGGACTCAAAAATATTGCAATTTTTTCGTCATATGGCCATACGAATCGGTTTGGATTATGCTGGTTCCTGAATACCGGCTCTGGAAATACCTTAAATTACCGTAAACTCTAAAGTGGAAATTACCCCGACATATCATGGAATGTTTAATCGATTGTTACACTTTTAGATTCAAATTCGATCCGATTTGCAGTTTCGACATTACAGAGTAATGAGTGATTAAAATCGCAAATTGCCACTTAAAACGACGGACATTAGAATAATGTCCTGAAAACTGAAACACCGAAGAATATTCATGCAAAAAACACATGCGGATTGATAAAAAAAGGTATCATCTCACTGCTAGGTGGATTAAGCACGTTTTTCCTAGATAATTCGCATAGGAACGGGGAAAGTTTTTTACATTTTTATGCAGAGTTTTTCATATAAAGTTTTTTGAGAAGAGTGTTAAACATAAAGATTTTTGAGTGAGAATCGCGATGTCAAAAAATCAGTACTGAACTTTTCTGCAGTGAGTTTTCTGATCGATGATTTTTTGTCTAAAAATCACTTCTATGTCTATTTTCAGATCCAGCATGGCAGGCGAGGAACAGTTTTATGAGAAAGCCGTTGAATTGCAGGAATGTAATAAAAAATATTGGAATATGAAAAGATCGATTTTTGACCACGATTTTCCTTTTATACGCAGTCAGTTGAAGATATGTGCCTGACTACCTCAAAATCGTTGTCCTTGCGCGAAAAAGCCAAGCAAAAGTAAAGAGTTTTCCGCGTTGTTTTCAACATTAAGAAAACTTAATTTTTGAGTTGTTTGTGGTTTTCTCACATTGTTCAAAATATTATCCTAAATTCCTGATCATATTTTTGATGAAATGGTGAAAGAATTATGTTTCTGCCGTTAATACAAGTCGAGATATCCACGATTAAGTTCTGCCCATTTTTCCATATGGCTAATTTTGAAAAGGCGCCCCATAGTAAAGTAAGTCGTGTTCACGACAAAAATTCTCTTGACAAAGCGAGGAATTGCACAGCGCTCAGCGACAGGTAACTTTTCTTTGTCCGAGTGGGTGCAAACTCTGGTAAATCATACTGATATTGCACAGTTCACACCAAATCGAACTGCACAGTATGAAAGTGTGTTGAATCAGAAGTGTGATCATAATTGCAACTGCTCTGTGCTGACAGAACTCTGACGTCTATACCGACAACACAATCATATGGTTCCGTCTTTTTTTTTTTATTTGCTTCTTTTCTGCTCATTGTCAAATTCGTAAACAGGGCTACCAGTTATGCAGATATGAAAGAAAGCTCCATAGAAAAACAGTTTCCATCGTCAAAATTTTCTCGAAAATTACGAATTTCGATTAACTTATTTAGAAGCTAGTCAAGAAGAATATTTTAGGCTTTTACAGTAGGTCTTGGAAGTTACGTAATGAAAGTGAGAAATAGGAGAAAAACGGATATGATAGTGAACTAACTAATTAATCGATTCTACAGGTATTTTCGCATTCGAAATTCTTACTGTAAAAATGTTTGATGGGATTTCTATGACATTATTGAGTAAAGACTAAAAGATGCTTCAATGTTGGCAACATAATGCCGGATTCAATCGATATTCGTAGAAAGTTCGGCTGGCATTGGTACTGATGAATCATGCTTTGAACTAAAACTCAACAAAATTCAGGATAATATTGATCATTGGTCCCGGGTTGGCGGTTCAATGCATAGGGCTCTGGTCTTACGAACCAGTTGTCGTATGTTCGAGCCCCGACCTGGAAGGATTCGTAGTGTCAGTAGAATCGCAGCACCAGCCATGCACTGGTTCTGTACACTCTGAATCGGTTGCGAAGTCTGTTGAAACAGAAGGTCAAATTCCACTACAGGAATGTAATACCAAGGCTTTGCTTTTTGATCATTATCTGCAACAGTAACAACACCCTGATTGCCTGCACCATAAAGCTTCGCCCGATGGGTAAACTGCAAACTAAATGCGATAGAACTTCACGAAAGAAGCTAGAAGTAATTTTACCAACTGACATTCGCGCTATCGACTCTCGATAGGACGTGCCAGGGAATAGTTTTTCTTGCTTTCTTAACATTTTCCACAGTTCCTTCAACAAGCACCTGTAGGAATCGAGAACAGCTTACGGAAACTGTGCCAACTGGCCCGGGCGACTATCGTGGCCTGCTAGGATGACTGCCGGAAGCGAATCATTTCCTTGCACAGTAAGGGTTCGTTTCGCGCTAAATTAACTCCATCAAATCCGACTCAGACTAGCAGGCGACGTAGAATTAAATTATGCTCAAAGTTTTTGAATTATTTACAAACAAGCAAGCAAAACTGCGCGACGATGGACGGCGATGATGATGGTGGCGATAAACTACTGGCAAAGTGCAAACTATCGCACAGATTGTTTCGCATTTGCATTCAGCTGATGTAAGTTTAACGAGTGTTGGAATTTTAATTGGGCCAATCCGGACCGAATTGTCAGTTTACGAGCACGGTTGAGCATGAACGGTTGATGTTTTTTTTTTGTTTGGACGGGATCCAAACAGTGATGCAACTGAAGTTCTCAAGTACTCAAATAAAAAATGGCCCACCATCATTATTCAGACCAAACAGACCATTGCACTGAAAAGGGTACACCACTTAATCAGGCATCAATCTTCGTACTCGAGGATACATCCAGCAGAGAAACGATAGAGGATTCTAAAAACGTGACAACTAGTGATTTCAGACGAAGTAAGAGCCATCATCACCGTCATCTGCCAGATGCATTTGCTGGTGACGTAAAAAACCCGGCACTCGACTGGCACTTGTTTTGCCGGCACACCACAAGTACAATGCAATTTAGGAGGTGTATTGGAAGCTGTTTGCTGTCACACCGGAGAAGGGGTATTGACAGTAGAAGCCGGTATCGGTCTGTTCCATCATAGTAATATCCGTCGAAGCTCATAGCCAGAATCCTTCTAAAGGAGCAAGCAAGCAAGCAAACGGTTGTTGCCCTTCCACTCGAATGTGAATCGTGATGGAAGACGATGTGACGACGACGAGGTGCGGCTGATGAAGAGTCTCTTGAAAGAAAAAAAAAACTTTTGCGCTTTTTTATTTGCGTGTAAATATTTGCGTCGGGGCGGTGGAAGGAATAAAATTCTATAGCAACATTTTTGTTTTTTTGCCCTACGAAGCGTTGCGTTGCTGATGCTAAATTTTATGGAGAAATTATTTATGTGAAGGAACATCCGATTTTCAATTCCGAAAAGTGTAGAAAGCAATGGTTTACAACCTTAACCTTTTAACTTTTTAACTAATAACAACAGAGAAATGTTTTCCCGACACAGTCCTACTTTGCTCGGAGGTGTCATTGAGGAATTTAAATTTCAAAATGCGAAATATTAAAAGTTAACAGAACTCAACAGAGTTACATAGTTAGAGCTTCGTGTGCTTAAAAAAGCGGGTGGGTAATGTCAGAATTTTAACCAGATTGACGTGAATATGAAATAACACTGGCTCGATGGAAACTCACTACGCATTGTTGTGATGTACTATTTAACTGGGCATATCACTGGAAAAACATTATTTCAAGTGGGATGAAACGAATATTTGCAAAGATCAATGACATTATAAATAGCAACATCATTGCCAGAAACACTCTTTGTAATCTAATATATTTCAAGACTCAATGCGAAATTCTTAACGGAAAAAATGTTTATGTTTTTAGACGTGAAACTTTTGAGGTAAAACGAATTGATGAAAAGTTGAATGTTTGTTTTCGCAAACATATATTTTTCTCTTTCGCTACTAGAATGTTGACGCAATGATCGATCAAATATGTTCAAGTTGGATAATTGATCGAACTTGAGTTACACAGAGTGAGTTGCTGAAGTAAAAAGCTCTTTTCCTTTTTGACCTGAATACGTCTTACTTTACAAATTAAAAGACTGTTTTTTTGGTCAATTGGTTTCTCGCCAAATCATTTATTTTCCGTTAACGACCAACGTTTCGAAGGTTATACCTTCAACTTCACGGTAAAACGACTACTAATATTTTTCTTCAATTATTTAATATTTGTTGTCGTTTTTCCCTGAAGATGAACCTTCGAAACGTTGGGTGATGACGGAAAACTTAAATTTTTGACGAGAAACCAATTGACCAAAAAGCTATCTTTTAATTTGAAACAACATTAACTGGTCGCACCCGCATCAAATTAAATCTTACTTTACTCAACGGGCGCCTTTTCAATATTTACGCTCGGAAACAGTGATAAGTTTTTGATCATGAATATCTCTTGTTTTATTCAAAGTACACTGGGGACTCTTTTCACGCGGATTTTTTTTTCCGGTTTCTTTTTACGCGGATTTCCGAAGCTACGCGTTTTTTTTACGCGGATTTTCGAAGTTACGTGGTTTTTTTTACGCAGATTTCCGAAGTTACGCGTTTGTTTCGGCATCAAAAAAAATTTTTCGATTTTGAAAGACTCAAAATTTTTCTATGTCCCAAAGTCGATTTTTACAAAAAAAATTTTTTTTTGAGATTACACCAGATCTGGACGTTTCATGCATTTATAAGATATTTGACATAAAATTTTTGTTTCTTTAGTTTGGAGGTTTTTTTTACGCGGATTTCCGAAGTTACGCAGATTTCCGAGGTTACGCGGTTTTTTTTTTGAGCGGTATTTTTTTTTTCGCGGTATTTTTTACGCGGTACGTATCTCCCGCGTAAAAAGAGACCTCAGTGTATCAACAAAATTTTTTTTCCACGTCATCGGAGATATGATCACCAATTTGTGATAGATTTTTCAGCACCATGAGAAACAAATAACTCGAAATTTAAGGTTTCTGAAATTTTCTGAAAGTTAAGAAGAAAAAAATTCTATGCGTCATTCAATCTAGCCTGCGTATTTGTCTCGTTCAGTTCAGATCGGAATTCAGGTTCAGGATCCAATTCTAGAGTTCAGTCGTGAAATTCGGTTTCGAAATCCAAGACTGAATTCTGGACCGAACCTTAATTCACAGTTCAGCTCCGAACCAGAATCCAGATCTCGAATTCAGTTTCCAAACTCAGTTCCAGATTTCAGGTACTAAATACAGAATTCAGTTCTCAGTTTTAGAATTCAATTCCCGAGTTCAGGATCGGAATTCAGTTCCAGAATCTAGCATCAAAATTGAGTTTCAGAAATTAGGTCCACACCGACAAATTCTTTACTTATTGAGTAACTTAGTGGAATAGTGGAATAGTTTTTTTTTTATGTTTTTTCATAAATATAAAAAATAGGTAAAGCATTCGCTCAAACTTTGCCGAGGCTCGGAGGGCCAAGTGTCAAACACCAATCAATTCGGCACGACGGACTGAGCTAATGTCTGTATGTGTGTGCGTCAATTAAGAGGCGTGTTTCTCAGAGATGGCTGGACCGATTTTGACCAAACTGGTTTGGTTGACCAAAAGAAAGGTCTTCCAAGAAGTGTAGTTACGCTATCGTTTTTGTTTTTAGATCCGGGTTATCCAAACTTTTATCTAAAGTGTTGCATTTTTTTACAATATCTCTCACAATTGGCCTTATAAACAAAATATGTCTTGGTACTTAAGTTTTACACGGAAATAACTATCCAACAAACCACAAATTGTTAAAATCTGGCTACTTTTAGCGGGGATATCGATATTTGTGTGTAAGCGACTTTTTCCCCTATTCCATTGCACAGTGGTCCAAGTTACGTTATTTTTTGTTTGCGCTTCAGAGGTTGATTTTTAAGCCTAAATGCCTTTTTGATTGGAATTGTCCCTATCTCTAAACAGAATTAAAATTGTCAGTAATCCATTTAGAAGTGATGTTTGCCTATATTGCGTGGTACAGAATTCATTTTTTCGGAGAAATTGCAGACCATATTATTACGAGAAAACAGGTCGAACACATGAAATCTTCAAAATAGATTGGTGTCGAGATATGGAGCATTGTTTATCGGAGGTTCCAAAATGTAGTTTTATCTGTTTATTTCACAATCTTTTTTATAAATATCAAAAAAAGGTTTAGAGTTCGCTCAAACTTTGCAAAATGAACTGAGCAAATCTAACCTTTTGACGACCATCTTTTTTTACCACTGCTCGTAAGGATCTTAAAGAAAAAAGTCTAATTTAAATGTGTATCATAAGTTATAAGTAACGCTCGTATCCGTATCGTATCGTTTTACAGTATTGTACTGTCAGACCCAAATACAGCGTAGTGTTTTTTACCTCTATATGTACTGTATTTTCCCATTAAAATGTATTGCATTTTGCGTATCAAACGATTAATACAGAATTTTAAATCTTTATCGCATCGAATTTCGATTTGCCGCGGTACAAAACGTCAGAAAGAACAGTGACAACACGTAGCGAATATAAATAGGGGAAACCGGGGTGAAAATGGTAAGTTTTTCCCACATCCGTGAATTGTTTCCCTGAGCCAGACCGTGAATTAGATTATGAGTGAATCGTTTTTTGTTTACTTATCTCAAACTTAACGCCACCTAACGGTTCAACATAAACCGCTGAGTGCAGGCCCGTATTCAGAATTTCGAGGGGCCAGCTAACTTTACCAGCTAATCTGAAGCACTGAAAAAACCGACCAAAAACGTCGGAATCGATTTTTCAGATATTGCTTGGATTATTTCACGAATTTGAATTCAAATAAAAGGTGTTTTTATCCCGTATGACATTTAATTTCATCGAGATCCAGCTTCTAAGGCGGAAATACAGGATGAAGGGTGTTGAAAATTTCTAATCGTCATTAGAAGTAATTTTGCAACAAAGACACAATAATTTTCTCCACTTGGTTTAAAACTGTTCCAACTTCAAGGTCTTGTTAGTTGGTTTTCATACAAGTAGTATACAAGTCCGGTAGTAGCGGCCAAAAATTCCAAAACCGAACGCAAATAGACAACCTGAGATGGTTTTCACAAATGATAGAATATATGGTCGATTTTCACTAATAATAGAATGTATTTAAATGAAGGGGTTTCATCCGAATTCGGTTTCTGGATCCTGAAATACAGAATTTTCAGTGCTCAAAATCTCAAACAGTTGTACACGTTCATGTTTCTTCATTGACTTATATTAGATTTGAAGAAGTTCGTCTAGTACGATTCAGCCAAGACCGATTTGAACATGAGCCCAAATTGTAACTCGTATTCACGAATTCCGGAAGTCTTAGACATAACTAGAGGTTTGGGGACAGATGATAGTTCGAGGAAGCCATATTAGGTGAATACGGTGGATGAGCAGTTAGTTTTTACCATGTTATCAATGCCTCTATGCTTCAGGTAAGGCAATTTCACAGTTATTTCGTTTGTCAATCCCTTCATGAATACACACTAATTCTTACATTTCTGTTTCAAAGTAGTTCTCCAAAAGTATACCATGATAAACCCAGAAAACCGATATCATAATCTTTCTGCCCCCCGTGGGCCTCCTTTGACCCACGTGCCGTTTGGAAGTACTCGTATCGACTTCAAACCATTGTCGAGTAATCATTCTGTTCTCTGGCTTATAATAATGGAACAAACATGTATTCAAAGTGCGCTTGTGTTAGTCTTTTTAGTGCGGGATTCATCGGCAGAATATCTTTCTCATGTCTAGATTCTTATCCAACTATGACATGCTCGTGTACTTTCTTTTTCCGATCCCGGTTGGCTCCGGTTTTAACCTCCATTTTATGTAATTTTGACACTGTCAGTGACCATCAAGAAACTCTAAAAACCACTATATCACGGTATAATCTGCAGGATCAACAGCCCCAGAATGTTCATTAATCTTTTTCTTGTTACTTATTTCGATAGGGGTCAAGGGCTCCTCGGGCCCCCCTCTATGGGTACGTGCCTGGCTGAGTAAAAACCTCAAAATAACTAGTCATTTTAAGATGAAACCAGCAGTAGCCATTTTCGCCCCGGTTTTCCCTACTAGCAAACAGTAAATGGATTTGTCACCTTCTCTTCTTTTCATCATGGTTTTTCCATTATTTACCATTTTTGTTCAGAGCGCGTCACAACAATTTTGCTAGATTTTGTTGATTTAAAAAAAATGTCCCCTTCAATAAATCAAAATCATCGTCAAATATATCCGTTTATTTAAAAAAAAAAACTGAATTTTTGTGCCAAAAAATTCAATGAATAATTCGTGCATGTTTATATTGAACTTTAAATTATCTTAAAATAGGGAAATAAAAAGAAAAACTATTGAGATTATGAAAATAAGTAACCTGATAACAATTTCCTCTTGGTTTTTAATGACTACTGTTAGATAAAATGCATACTGCAAAATGTATTGTTTTTCGTAAAAAAATATGCGAGCGTTAGTCTTAAGATATCTTCCCGAACGCAAACGATTAATTCTATCGAGATAAGTCAATGATTATTAGCTTCCCAATAGGAGAGCAGAAAAAAAACACCAAAATTACCCCTTTTCTATCCAAGCTGCTTATTCAATTAGACATAACAATGGGGTTGAATCGATAGTCCTTATGGAAAACAGAAGCGGATGATACCCCGATAAGAGCTGGTCAACTGGCAAGAATAATCCCGACATCTCCACCGAAAAACGGCACTTTTGCAAGCGCACAGGGTAGTGGGGGGACACGAAATTGCGTCCCGCAGCGAACGAAGCCCCGATAATGGAATGAAATTTATACCACTTCTCTGGACTCGGCTGTGTAATGCAATTAGTTGCGGAAATGCTTCTATCGAATCGTTGTCGTGCGATAAGTGCAATCAATACCCCCCAACGGTGGTGGCGCTTGCCTTGGTCCAGATTGGCGTCTCTTTTGCTCCATTCTGCATCAGTACTCTGCGAGCTCCAGTGACAAATCCGTAGATAATCTACTTGAAAGCATTTTCTAGGTTATTTTTTTTTCGGTTGAAGGATTTCCAAAACCGCTGGATGTGGTCAGTGAGTTTATCTGTTCAAATGGAAGATGGGTTTAATAGTAAATATCAAAAATTGTAACTAGAAAGTCATCGTCATCGATTGCTTTATTAAAACAAGTAGGTCAAAATATTTAATGAAATAATCAGGATAATTTCAAAAAATATTCAGGTCCGCCATGCAACTTTTTTTTTTAAACAATCAATAAAACACAAACGGTTCATCTGATTTCAAAATTTATTTTTCATATTCCGGTTAATTGTGGAATATAATTTCATTCAAATCTTCATTGAAGTATAAATGGGAAGAACCAATCGCTAATCATGGCGCGGTAGCGCTCGCCATTGACCGTGGCTGCGAATAAAAATGGCCAATGATGCCGCCAGACCAAAATCCGCACCAAATCGTCACTCTCTGAGGATGCATCGGCTTCTCCATGATAATGTGCGGGTATTCCGTCCCCCAGATGCGACCATTTTGCTTATTAACATACCCGCCGAGATGAAAATGTGCCTCATCCGAAAATATGTTTTTTTGGATTCTTCAAGCTGATCGCAAGCCCAGCTGGCGAAGCGATAATTTAACCGTTTTCGTTCAGCGGAAGTATAAAACTAAGCGACTTGAACTGAGAATCATTGGATCACAAAGAACGTCTGTTAATCGACTGAGCTACAGAAGCGCACATCTGCTTGGCTGGTAAAGGGTGCATTTAAATGCACACAGTCGCACCTGATATCAGAAGTCTAGGAGGATCGATAAACGGAGACACATCAGTGATCTACGGATAAACTTCTTGAAATCTACATATTTTACATTATTTCTCCAGCAATATTCAGATTTCGTATTATATTTCAAGATATTTACGGAAAACAATGAAACTACGCCTTTTTGCTGACAACGGTGGATAAGCCATCTGTCCAAATTCACTTTGAAAAGAGATTCTGGATAAGTCGACGCTTATTCAGAGTCATTCATAACAGCAATCGAAAAGAAAATGTTTTCTTTTCCCATACTCTTCAAAGTGAATGTTGACAGAAGGATTATTGGGCGTTATTCGAGACAATGTGTGAAATATTACTAAATCATCTCCATAATTATTTTTGGCATGTCCAGTTATACAAGTAATTATACATCTATATGCCACCGATCACTCATTTTCTGGGAGCCTGTCTTTAGAGCATAGAGTTCCAAGCTGTTAATTGTATGTAAATGTAATTGTAAATATGAGTACACTTGAAACACAATCTACGGATTTGACCTCAGGGAAAAGTGACATCACTGAGGCTCATCGAGTGCGCAGACCGCCATCTACGTCAAGACAGTGGAACTACAGCCGACATTACTCAACTGGTGCTTCAGTCAATGGCGAATATGAGGCTCCGTTCCTCAAGCCTAAACGCAGAAAAACAGAAACAACTGGTTCTTCTCTGAGCAATTCTGTGGGTTTCGCTTCAAACAGGAGCGATTACACTATCATCCAGCTGCTAGTCGTTTGCATTGGAGCAAAATATACCGTAAAGTGAACAACAGCGGCGAAATTTGCCCTTCTAAAGGCTATAAATGTTTACAAAAGAGCTATAAGAATTATTCAACTGTTAAAATTTGCAGATTGGAAGAGAGAGTCATCATTCTAGCGCACCGTGTTATAAAATCGAGATTGAATCAAAATAAGTGTCGTCACTAATACATACATCCCTTCTTAAAATTAAGGTTAGAGTAAAAATGAAAAACTGATCATAAAGGATGCATATGCAAAGTTCAAGCCAAATCAAAAAATACAAGAATAATCGACCTTTGATTTCGTATGAAATTGATCCACAGATAAATCAGTATAAACGGCAGCTCTGCTCCTAGGTTTCACCAGTTGTCAGATGGGTCCACTTCTAGTTCGTGGTTGTTTGCAGAAGCATTTTCGAAGAAGAAACATTTATTCGATATGTATGACGCCATCCACCGACTCGTGCCAGCCAGAACTGTTCCCTCACACACATTCAATTTAGTCGATCCGACCCCGGGAGCTTCGGCGGTGAAGCTTCGATTGAAGAAGGCAAACAACACAGCCAATAATTAGATTGTTCTACTCAGATTATCCCAATAAGCTTCATGTTAACTCAAAATTAATGGCTGCTTTATCGGTGGTAAACATGTTTAGATGCTGTTGTGGTTTTTGTGGTGGACGTCAAGATCCGGAACGAAATTTGCAAATTATGCATTGAAACTTTCATTTACGAGAGGAATGTCAATCGATGTAAACTGTTTTGTTTCGAACCAATTTCGCTTACTGTATTCTTTACTGTAGCTACTTGAAACTAAACTGGTTCAAATAAACTGTTCGAGAGAAAAACTCAAACTGTCGCTTTGAGAAGTACAAAAAAACACACACCAATTCTAACAAATACTGGCAGCACTTTCTCAGATTCGCACTAAACTTTCTGGACAAGTAGACTTCATCACAAAAAGCCACTTTGCATATTTTATTTTTCCAAATTGATCCAGACTGTCTTTCGAAAAGAACCAGCGATTGATGGATTAAACCAGGATTTTCTACCATCTTTTTAATAAACAAAATTAGTTGCACTAGTATTAATTATGATTTTCTCTATCAAGAACGAATTTCACAAAAATTTCGCAAAAAATTACATTTTTTTTCTTTATTTTCTGCTATCATTTATCAAACATAGGAAGCTTTGAGAACAATTCCCAAATCAAAAAAAATTACCGAAGAAGTTCCCCACGCTTTTGGTAGCCGTTTTGAACCAATTTCCAACCTTCGAAACGAAGCTGCTGTTGTTGTTGTTGCTGTCGTTAGCGTCCGTTCCCGCTTGATCATCCGGTCCGTATGGTTGGCCAAAATTGGATCCCGTGTTATAATCCGTAGCCGCACATGATACTACCAAAAGTGCAACGACGAGAAGAAAGACTTTTGTCAGTTTCATTTTTGCTGGTGTTTGACTGAACCACAGAACGATGAATGAGATTTAGACTGAAGTTTTGCTGTTATTTCCGTTGGGTGCTGAAGCTACCGAATGAGTATAAATGAGTCAGGTTATTTACTCAGGTGAGAATGGCTTAATAAACACAATGTTTGGTTGGCAATCGTTTATAGCTTCGGAATTCGAGTGATCGTTGTTCTGGATGAAATATACATTCAATTACAAAAAGGCAAACTTTTCTGAATTTCTATGACAGGTTTTTCCGTTTTAGTTTTATTTTAGGATTCAATTTCCATACTAATTGTGGTCCAGGTCCATAAATCCCTCCCGTGGTTGGTAGGCTTGACGGTATTGCAAACATCACCAGATACAATCAATTACAGTTAGAATTTAATATAGATATATGTTACAGCTTTAGTTTAATTATTGAATTTAATGAATGAAATACGGAACGACTTGAATAAGATGTTGATTGCATTACGCTCCAAACATCCGGGGTTTGGAGAGGCCGGTAGGGCTTAACTGAGCTCTGTTTTATGTTTCATTTTCATACTACCAGCCCTTATTACCAGTGTGAAGTGGAAATTAAATGGAGTGAACGTATCCCAATTGGGTTTCACACGATGACATCAAACGAACAGTAAATGCAGTCCATCTTTGACGTTTATTGGTGGATTATGTACCATGGAATACTGTGGAATGAGATAGAATATTGTAGAATAGAATAAAATAATACAGACTGAACAAATGAGCAAACCACTGATAGCTGTCAAAGGATATTCATCCAGTTCATTTTGTGAGGTTGTGTCGTTTTCATGTGAGATCTGATGGGTGAGATGATCTGTGAGTGAATTGTAAGAGGAAGTGTATGCAAGAACGGTAATCAGGGATGCAAACTGCCTCCCCTTCTTTATTACTGTAGTCTGTTAATCCACATTTACATTTTCTATTATTCGTACTTTACCACGCTGCTGCTTCCAAACTAAAATTCTATTACAGTAGATATGCGAAGCAGTTAAAAACTACCGCCGAAATCACCGCTGCTTGAGGTAGGTAGAAATTCTATCTTTCTAAATTTTACTGTCTCCTTGTTCGCGCCACTGTAGCACAAAAAATGTAGCTCGCTACGGTAGAAAAATGTACTTCACCACGGTAGTTAACAGTGGTATCGAAGTACAGTAAGCGCAGCACATTGCCTAATATTCTTCGCTATATCAAAGATGATTTTCGCTCATAATGTTTATAAAGTAGTGTTGCTAATATAATTTATTTAACCCCGGTTTTAAGCTTTTGATCGTTGCCAGGAGGAATTAATGGTTGGTTTTGCCAGAGGGTATTAATGAAGTATTTTTCTCGAACAAAAAATGTTTTGAAGTAAAATTATTAAGTTGCAGAATTATTTATGTATTTCAAATAAAGAAATTATGTAATCGCTGTGAGAATCAACTTTTGAATAGAGGCTCGTAGGGCCGAGAGTCTTATACCGTTTGAATCAGTTCACTTAGTTCGCACAGTGACTGTGCGATTAGTTCAATAAATTATTCATGTTTTCTGGACTTGTTAATTGATGGACAAGTAAACTCAATTCGACTTTACTGGTTTCGGAAAGTAGTGGGCGAAAGATATTTTTGAAATGGTTTGATCGATTCTCACTAACTTCGTATAATATTGAAAGATTAGTTCCGAAATGACATATTTATACGTGTAAAATAATTCAAACCGTGATATGAACAAAATAATAAAATCAATTAGTATTTCGATCAAAATGAATGAAAAATTCACTCGGAATGGAAATATTCGGAACTCTGCCTGTTAGAAGGTTTTGTTATTTTAAAAACAAATTAACGGATTAATAAATGCGGTTCACAATCTATCTATATCTATATCTATATCTATATCTATTCTATATATATATATATATATATATATATATATATATATATATATATATATATATATATATATATATATATATATATATATATATATATATAAAATAATAGCGAAAAAAGTGTGTGTTGCTAATGATCTCTGGTATGCGTGGTTGATTTTTTTGTTCGAAAGGTGACGTTTATGCGGAGGTTTTAGGCTATAGTACATAAGAAAAATCCTTCGGTAAAGTAGAGAAAAACTAGAAAATTGGTTCGTTTAGAATTGGAAACTTTCCACTCAATGCACACTAGATCTCCGATGATTGTTTGGCGCGTATAGAGTTATGCAATGTTGCTGTCCGCTGAAGAGCAAAATATGAATACTAGATTATTAATAAAACCGTTTGCCGCCAAACGAGCTGATTTATGCCAAAATTTCACTGAGCCTACCTGATTCACGTGTTTCTTTATTCCGAATCACATGTTCAATTAAGTAAGGGCGCCAAATGAACAGCATACAGGTTTCCATTTTCCGATATATAAATTTGGGTTCAATGCCGTGAAGTCAAATTATAAAACGACTATAAGAAAAGAAAGTGATTAACACCATAACTGCTCGGCTCTCTACTTTTTGAAACGATTCCATTCGAATTAGAAGGATGTTTTCTGCATTTTTTTCGGTTTCAATTTTTCAGAAGCATTTCCCGTGCTATACCTTTGAAGGATTTTTTGGACGGGATTTTGTGTAAATTTTTCTCGAAAATTTCGTCAATTGCTTCAAATTGCAACTTCGGTTATTTATTTGAGTCCAAACGTCTTCAATTGGCCTAAACGCGATTCGAATTATATCAACCCAGAGTATTCCGAAATTTCAAATTATTTGCATTTGAGTAACTATGAACAGTAACTATGAACCATCCCGTTTGCCTTCTGTTTTTAAATTACATCAATTGAACCAAATCTTGGGAACTCATTAACATGTTTTACCTATTCAAATGATTCACTCTCTTGCTCATAAACCGTCAAACTGGTTTTGTTGTATTTTGCTTGAATCATTTGGGACTTTTAAGACCAGGTAAAAACTGCTGTGTACGTGTGTACCTGAATTAGGGAAAAATGTTGAGATCGAATCAAAAACAATTGCCAGATGATTCATTTTTACAGAACACTCTACAATTCTACTTCACCAATCTCGAGCAATCATGAGGGTCGTTCGATTATTCTAAATTAAGAGTATTCGAAATAATTTTCATCCAAAGATAATTTTGCAGCTGTGAGAAGTTCACCGAGACAGCTACAGGTACAGAAATAAGAGGAAAAAGTACAGAAGTTAAGTTTAGGAAAAAATAAAGAAGGTACAGGAACAAGTGCAGAAAGTACAAAACCAAGGACAGAAATGAGGGAAAAAAGTACAGGAAGTACTGGTACAATTGCAGGGAGTACAGAGAAAGGTGCAGAATGTGCAGATGGTACAGATATGAGTACATAAGTTACAGGATAAAATACAGAAAATACTGGAGCAGGTATAGAACACCCAAATTACAGAAACAAGCACACAAAGTACAAAATAAAGTGCAGACAATAGAGGTATAAGTACAGAAAAAAGTTTAAAGTTCAAAAGTTAATCGCAAATGTTGTCGAGACAACAATTTTGGATGGCAAATTAGAAGAAGACAAAGTTTTCATTCCACGCATTCCAACGATGCCCACTGCTATGCCATTTCAATTTGAACGTCATTTTCTCATCCGTTTAACTTTTCTATTACCGTCAATAATCGTTATGAGTCTGTAGCGTGAATTTAGAGTTTTTTTCGGATGGTAAATTGTACGCAGTCTGTTTGCGTAAACCATCGGTTTTATATATTTTGTCCGGTTTTCCGCGATATAAAAAGGTTGGGGCCACTATCATAGAGCATTATAATGATATTTTTATTCAATTATCATTAAAATTGATAAGTAGTTTTGATTTTCTACATCTAATCTAATATTATTGCCCTACAAAGTGTGCAGGGGTCCGCTAGTTATGAATAAAAATTCATCCAGCTGACGTTTATCGACATATCTATGGTTTGTGCAAACCTTAGTCAAAACCTACAAGTTTCCTTTGCTTCCGGTTCCGCTTATCGAATCCCTGGAAATGTTGTTTTTATTCGAATGTGATTTTTTACCGCACCAGCCGCCACAGAAGTGCAATCGCGATCGGAAGCATCGTGTTCGACCAAATGCCAATCCTGGACTAAAGAAGAATTGAGATCGGTGAATATCAAATTACATTGTTACTTGTAAGAAGCTGCTTAGATGTGTACTCACTCACTTTGATCCGTAGTTATGATTTTCCGGGTATACACTTAGAAAAGGTCGTGTAAATGTATTTTTCCTGAACGTGAAATCTACCGACGTAAAAGCGGCTGTGTGTTAGCTGGTCGATTCTAAAATTGAAAACATTCACCTTATTCTCCGGTATATTGATCTAGCAAAATCAAGGGTAGCTTGGATTTGATCGGAAAGTCAATACGTCGTTATTGAGAATAAGGGCGATTTTCACATTGTGAAATGAATCGAGTAAATTAGTTTTATTAAGTTTATCTGTAAAGGAGGTTGTCCAATGGTCCACCAATAATGGTTTAGTTCTATAGCTTTAACTAGTCCATTCGAATCCATCACGGTGACTCAATTCACGTCCATCTGGGTTTTTTTTTTTGCTGACCATTCATCATATAGGAAGTCACCTGAAACGTGCATAATTCACAATCACTACAAGGAAAACTTCAACTTCCATCAAAACGTTATGGGTGTTAAGTGTGATAAAATGCATGGTATTATCTCGAAACATAAATTCATGACGTGACGTGACTTTTTATTTCCCTGTGGCATTCAGCTGAACGGACGGACGGACGGCCGGACGGGGCGAGTGTCGTAGTAAGGTACCCCCTATCGGGGGTACGTGACGAATCGGCTAATAATCGGACGTTGATTGCACCTGGCACTTTCTAGATTAAACCACGGAAGCGCCTGAGCTGAGGTAGCATTTCTTCGAGCTGCACAGTTGAAAATTTGAATGAAATGCGTGATTGCCGCACAATCTGCCAAATTTCATGGTCGTGCGAAAGTCACGCGCCACGATCGAACGTGCCAATCGCTGACACTTTTAACTGATTTGAGGGTTATTAGGTGTGTGTGTGTGTGTGGTATTTAAATGGAAATTGATTACCCCCTCCGGTGCGGTGCGCTGTCAAGTCATGTTGGTCAACTGGAAGCCCTAGAATTTGTTCAATTTGTAATGTAAACCCTCGGAAAAGTTTTCAACAAGTTCCATCTCTTCGAATGACACAAGCACTTGAAGAAAGAAAAAAAAAAGCAATGACTTCTCACGTTCCGAGGTGCTGAAAAGTTAGTCCAACCTTGCTCTAATTTATGAGCACTTGCCGGCTTTCTGTCTACGTGCAGGCAGACACATCTTCGACTGAACGCCTGAGTTCCCATTATAAAGTTTCCCGAGCGGGAAGCTTTTAATAGTAAAGTACGTACCCTTTCGTGTCCGGATGCGGACTGCCACCAAAGGTGCTCTGCTCTCGGGATTCGTTGCGACGTTTGATGCTGCTGCTTCTGCTGCTGCAACTGCCCAATAAATCAACGTGAACATTTAAGCTTCACAAAGAACTTTAACCGGTAGCGAGAAACTTTTTAAGGTCCTTCTTGTGTGGGTAATTTATCACCATCATCACGCTGGATTACACCGGAACTAACACTCCGACCGGAAACAAGTGAGTCAAGCAAATGATTACGATGGTGAACCTCTGCAGCTTCGATGGAGCTTTCATGTGGATTTTGGCATTTCAAAACATTCCTCACTTTTCACCTTGAATTCCCTAGGAGGAGGCAGATCGACTTGAACAACTGGAAAATAATAATTAAAATTAGTTTAAACAGATGTTTTTCCAACACTCACACAGAAACAAAGGTATGTCACTCGTCAAATTTAAAATTGAATTGAACGATCCTAGTAGCTGCTGAACTTCCACAGACTGACAAAAATTATGCCGAGCCGCATTACAATCGACTACTATAGGGGAGACCGGAGTTGGTTGGCCGAGTTTTGATTTCGCAGTTTCTATACTCTTTCTGGTTAGACTCTTTGATAAACGGTTTGTCCTGTCATGAAGATACAACCCCAGAGCCGGGGTAGGTTGGCCGTGTTTGAAAATATATGTGAAACACATCAAATGAATCAATGGAAATTTTTTCACCATTTTGTATTATGTGACTACATAAAAAACTTAGTTCCGGCAGCATTAGTGAACTTGAACTTTTTCGCTTCTACCTTTTCCTCTGCCCGCGTACGCGCGTTCGTTTGGTTTCGTTTTCTCCTCCTCTAACGGTGCTTTTATTGGGAAATCGATCAAAATTTGAATCAATTCTCGATTGACGACCCTAACGCTGCTCCGAATCTGTTCGCATACTCACTTTGGGGAGATGTCTGACGTCTTCAGGACGGCCTACATCTGCCGCAGATTCTATACTGATGGAAGAGTTCATAAAATATTGGAATCATCTTTTTTATCAACAGTTTCCAACTTTTAATGATTCTCATCTGTTATTTCTATTTGTTAATAATTTTAATTAATTTCCATTACTTATTTATGATGTACACGGAACGACCGAAATTAGCTCTGCGCCTAATTCGTATTACTGTTTTTGAATTAGTTGATTTTAACAACAAAATTTACAAAATAACTATAAAATTAGTTAAAATTGAGAATTTACCTTGCTGAAAAAAACTCTTATTTTTAGAGAATGTGTTTAGTTGGCGAATATTCTGGACACAATTAAACGCGAAATTCTCATTGACAACTAATTTTGTTATTAAAATCAGAAAATTTGTTTCTATTTATCTATCAATGGGTATTATTAACAAGTTTATTAGCCAAAAACTCATGAGAAGTGTCAAAGCAAAACAATCCATTAAAAAGCTAAAAAGGACAGTCTTATTGAAACTGCTTGAAAATTGTTTTGATGTTTTTTGCATGTGCTCGATATATCTTTATTTAAATTTCTAAACCGATATGTAAAAATGTCGTACACTGTTAGTGGAAATCGTATTTATTCAGAATTTGTGCGCACTTGAAGCGATTGTGCGTAATAATGTTTTTACGCGGAACAGTGAAGTGAATTTCGAATGTTTCACTCTAATTGTGATGAAGTTTTTTTGTATCTTCCAACCTTCCGAGCTGCACCGTCCGGCGTACTACTTGTATTCGGTTTTTGTTTTCCGAGTGCTCAAAGTTTTCAGTGAAAATGAAGAAAACAGTGATTTAGAAGAAAAATTTTCAAAAAGAAGTTTATGTTTCGTTTATGTCTTTTTCTCCAATACAACATCGTATTTATACCTGCCAATATAGGCTAACTGCATATCTCGAAATAGCGATTAAAGCGACACCTTGTGAGGGCTGGCGTCGTCAGCGTGGTACTTTATAATATCCTTAACCATGGTTTTACAAGCTAAACTCGACTATTTTCATTAATAATATTTGCATAATCAGATGAAGTATGAGCACGGTTATTGAAAATCTCTTTCAAACCCTAAAATTCCTTAGTAAATCGCTGAGGAAAGGAATAAAATAAGGAAGAGCGAAATTACAATGAGTTTCTCCATGGAACTGTTTTGCGCACCAATAGCTCGCTAAAACGCGAAAATTTGCATTATCCCGTTTTTTAGGTATCTTTACTTCGTGTCGATTCCCTTAATCGAGGGTAAGGTCTAACACTTTTGAAAAATCATTTATTATTTTCTTTATATTTTTTTATATTCCATTTTAAGAATATTCTGTGAAATTTTTAAGCCTATTGGAACGAAACTCTAGAAGTTATGGACCTTTATCTATGGCTCTCATTCTGCAAAGAAGCAAGAGCTCGACGCACAGACAATAGATTTCTACTTCGATTGATTTTAAAACTTGACAAAACATTCTGGAAATGTTTCATTATAATAAATCATGAAAGAAAAAATACGATTTTTTCAAAGTGTTAGGTCTTACGGGCTCCCTGAAGTAATAAATTGTTTCCGTTGATTTTATAGACAAAAAAATTTAAACGCCTTTTTCTCGAAAGCACGTTTTGAAAGTCCGTGTCCATCGTCATTCAAAAACTACTGCACCAATTGTTTTCAAATTTTGCACACACTTTCTACATATAAAAAATAGACCCCAACGTTTTCCTTTTCGTTGTTTGTTACTTTGGAGAGGTTTTACAGCTACAAAAATTAAAAAAAAAATCAAACAGAAACATTGTGGTCTAGAAAAACTTCTACTCTAACTATACTGTGTTCATTTGTTCACTTCTGATTAGTCTGCGCTGAGATACAGTGGACACCGCAAATCATGATTTGTAAGAAGCGTCTTTAAAAATACCTCTTCACCGACTTATTTAAAATTACTAAACGTTGTTCGAATGATGCTTTTTATCATACAAAAAATTTGAACGAAAATTATGGAAAACAATCGCAAAAATGATGATTTTTTTCATCGTTTTGACCCTTCACCCTTAAGGAAACTCACGTACAAAAACGATTAACCACACCAAATCTCACTACATACATTTGAATACTCTTGCATCAAAGTTTCTGCCTTCTTCTATAGAGTTTAATAGAATTACAGAAAAAAAACGACTTTTGATCGAGCTCGATCAGACGACAAGCTCGACGAGATAGGAAAACGTTTCTCAGTGTGTTTGTGTGTGTTGAAGGCTGAACCAATTAAAACAATCTTAGATTCGTTTGAAAGCTACTATTGAGTTATTGGTGAAGTTTGAAGATCAAATGGCTATCCTTACCAGTCCCAGAGCAAACGACAAGTCAGTTGTTATCTACCAGTAATTGTTTTATTTTAGACTCGTTCGTTATCATTTGTTTCAGACAGAAATAATGAAGGAACATGTTTACACCTCCCAAGAGGTTTTGGGAACAACCAAGGAAAAACTAACGCATATTAGAGTGCTACGTTTAGTAACGAATCTTAAGACACTCATTTCTAAAAGTGTATTTTCATATTTATTTAAGGCCTGATCACAGTGAGTCGCGTGAAAATTGTGAATCCACCACGTGGTTCCCTCAATTCCCTTTTTCGTCTGTTTGTTTAAGAAAGTTATGATGGAAAAACTACATTTTGGGAGCCTCATATCGATTATGCTCCTTATATCGACACCGATGCATTTTAAAGGGCCCATGTGTTCGACATATTTTCTTGTAGTAACCTGTTCTATAATTCTTCAAAAGGCTTGAATTCACTACCAATGTATGCAAATTAAAACTTATAACTCACTTCTAAGTGGATTAATGACAACTTTGATTGTATTCAAAGAAGAAGGCAGTTCCAAATAAAAGTTTTTCTGAATGCAATGAAGTCCCAAAATCAACCTCTGAAACTCAAACAGAAAACGTATTTTGATGTGGTTGGGACCACTGAGCACTCTGTTAAAAGTGAATTGATTTTTGGTTCTGAAACTATGCAATCCAATTATTGCAATCACAAAAAACTGAACATTTTGACATCTAACTATGTATAACTTAAAAAATAAACATCAAATCGCAAAACCAATCTGTTGCGTACTGGCTGACGAGAAGACATTTCATTTGCGACTAGTCTCGCCATCTCTGAGATCTTGACCTCTTTGTGAACAACACATAACTAACCACACACGATCATTTGCTCAGTTCGTCGAGCTGAACCGGTTGGCCCTCCGGGCATCGGGTAATTTTCCCAAAATTCGAGCGAATCCTATTTTTAAAATTTTATATTTACAAAAATATTGTAAAATCTCATTAAAAAAATCTGGTTTTTGCAGATAATACGAACAGAAGCGTTAAAAATTCCAGTTGCGTGTATGTAAATGAAGAAAATAAAGACCATTGTAAACTTTGAAAGCTATCACACTTTGTTGGACATTTCATAAACTCGATGCAGCGCACCGCGCTGGAGACGCTATGTGCCACTTGGTGGCGCTTCCGGAGCTGCGCAGGTAGCCTATAGAGAAGACAACCGCGTCTGAAATTTTTTCGGCAGTATTGTGCCATCTAGTGGCTAGTAGTCATTACGGTGTTATCGTTTCGGTGACAGGGCGCCATATAGCTGCAGATTGCAGAAGCCAATTCAACCATTCATATTGGTTGAAAACATTTTATTTCTTTAATTCAACTAAAAAATTAGTTGAATGGAAATGAAATGTGCCTTAGCTAAGAAATGACAGTACGTTTAATTTGTGAATTCAACTAAAAAAACGTGATTAATCCACCTAGCAGTGAGATGATACCTTTTTTTTATCAATCCGCATGTGTTTTTTGCATGAATATTCTTCGGTGTTTAAGTTTTCATTACATTATTTTAATGACCGTCGTTTTAAGCGACAATTTGAGATTGTAATCACTCATTACTCTGTAATGTCGAAACTGAAAATACAATCGAATTTAAATCTAGAAGTGTGATAATCGATTAAACATGCCTTGATATGTCGAAGTAAGTTCCACTTTAGAGTTTACGGTAATTTAAGGTACTTCCAGAGCCGGTATTCAGGAACCAGCATAACCCAAACCGATTCGTATGGCCATATGACGAATAAATTACAGTTTTGAGTACAACTTTGAAGCTTAATTGGATAAAAATCATTAATTTTTGTATGTATGTATAAAACTAATTAATTTTGTATATAAGTTAATTCAATTTGAATTTTTGTTTCTGAAATTTGATTAGCCTTTTTGAGAAAACGATTGAGCTTTGAGAAACGATTTTATACTGCAACCGGAATTCTAAAATCGGTATGGCCGAAGTCAGATAAATTCACCTGAATAGCTGTATAGTTTACATTTGTTTCAAAATATTTGAAAATCAGTGAAGACATCTTTGAGAAATCATAGCACGAATTAAATTTTTAGGTGCCTTCTGAATCGACAACTGAATACCACTAAAACTGAAAAAAGTTAATTTTTTTTATCGACTATCCAAATCTGCTAACCCGATAAACCTGATTAATTTATGTGGAATAGACATTTTTATACTAATCACCCTGTATTCCCGAAACCGGAAGTTGGATCTGACTGAAGAGCAAGATGTTTTAAAGAATCTTGAAACTTTTCATTTGCATCTTAGATGATTCTTAGATATCATTTGAATCTCAGATCGGTTCAGCCATCTACGAGAAGAATGAGTTACACAATTTTGATTTCGTTTCATATATCATCCTGTAGTTCCGGAACCAGAGGTCGGAACCAAACATAATTCAGGAACTTTGTTTGGGAGCATACGAATTTTCGTATGAATCTGAATTTGTAGAAAAGAAATTTTCAGAGAAAATTGAGTGAAATTATTTGTCACACACCCATTTGCTGATCTCGACGAACTGATTCGAATGGTATATGGATGTTATGTACTTTCAGCATTTATTGCTGTAAGTAGTTTAAAACAATATAATTAGAAAAAAAATCTGCCATCATCTGGTTTATATATGTCATATTCGAACGATTATGTTGCCAAAAACGAGCCGTGCTAAAATCGGTCCGAGGCAAATTGTCATGAAAAAGGATGCTGTACACAGTCTTTTTGGTACTTAGAAACAATTGTATGTAACAGAATAAAAAATCGTGTTTTCCGTTGCTCCCAAGCATTGCTTTGTCATACAGCGCTCAAAACTCCTACTGCTGGAATAGGGGGAAAAGTCGTTTACACAAAAATTTCGATATCTCCGTTAAAAATGGACGGTTTTAACAATCTATGGCTTGTTGAATAGGTATTATCGTGCGGAATCTAAGTCTGAAAACATATTCTGTTTTCAAGGTCAATTGTGACAGATACTGTCAAAAAACTGAAAATTTTGACATAAAACTTCGAATAACTCAAAAAGTAAACATTCGATCTCAAAACCATTCAATAGCGTTTTGGGTGACGGGGAGACCTTTCATTTGCGACTAGTTTGATCAAAATCGGTCCAGCCATCTCTGAGATCTCGACCTCTTAGTTGACAACACACATACAGACACACACACATACACACACCCACACACAGACATTTGCTCAGTTCGTCGAGCTGAATCGATTGGTATATGTCATTCGGCCCTCCGGGCCTCGGAAAAATTTTCGAAAGTTTGAGCGAATTCTATACCTATTTTTTATATATATAAAAAAAAGGTAAAAATAGTCATTTCAACAAATATTTTATTATTATTAAGGGAATGAGAATAAAAAATCTAAATTAGCAAAAGTAAGATTTTTTTAGTTGTCTCAAAAAATAACTAACTATAATCAGCAAATCAACTAAATTTTTCGCGAAAATGCTGATTTCGGTCGTTCCGTGTATGTTTTTCCTTAGAATCATCAATAATAGTGTAATATCCAATTCCGTTCAAAAAATATGATTGAATTGAAAGAAATAAATTAATTAAAAACATTATTGAATTCCCTAATAGTACTGTTGTTGTACCGTTGAATTCCACTATATCACGTCATTACACTCTCACAAAGTCACTATTTTCACAGTCAATATTTTTCCGAAAGTGTATCAAACGTTATAATACAGATACGTATTTCGGGGCGATGCCTACAGGATGGTGATGGGGCGATGCCTACAGGATGGTGATGGCCAAAACGAGAGGGGCGCTAGCACCCCCTGAACGTAGTCCGGCGAGGTTGAAGGAGATCATAACGGTCCTCTTTCCCCACCACGACACGTCCCCCTGGCAGCCAGCTCCGCTACCAGCGAATGAAGTCGTAAAGGTGACGAACGAGGAGTTGCTCACTGCGGCGAGATCGCTCGATACAAAGAAAGCCCCGGGGCCAGACGGTATCCCGAACGTGGCTCTAAAGGCGGCTATAATGACTAAACCGGACATGTTCAGGGAGGTCATACAGAGATGTCTGGACGAGCGTATGTTCCCAGACATTTGGGAAAGACAAAGGTTGGTACTATTACCGAAACCTGGGAAACCCCCAGGCGATCCTTCGGCGTATAGACCAATCTGTCTGATAGACACTGTGGGTAAGCTCCTTGAGAAAATCATCCTCAACAGGCTAGCCCCCTTCATAGAGGAGGCAGGAGGACTGTCCGGTCAACAGTACGGGTTCCGCAGAGGCAGGTCGACGGTGGACGCCATAACATCGGTGGTAACCACGGCGGAGGTAGCTATACAGCGCAAACGACGAGGGATCCGCTACTGTGCGGTAGTAACGCTAGACGTCAAGAACGCGTTCAATAGTGCTTGCTGGGCAGACATTGCTGATTCCCTACTTCGACTAGGAGTACCGGAAGGGCTGTACAAGATTCTGGAAAGCTACTTCCAGAACCGAGTATTGCTCTATGAGACCGACGAAGGCACACGTAGCACTCCAATCACGGCTGGAGTACCACAGGGATCTATCTTGGGCCCGATCCTGTGGAATATAATGTACGATGGAGTACTGAGGTTGAGGCTCCCTCCGGGTGTCAAGATAGTCGGGTTCGCGGACGACGTCACGCTGACAGTCTACGGCGAATCCATCGAAGAGGTCGAACTGAGTGCATCACACTCAATCTGCTTGGTGGAGGACTGGCTGCGTAGCAGGAAACTGCAACTCGCGCACCACAAAACAGAAGTGATGGTGGTAAATAACCGCAAATCGGAACAGGAGGCGCTGGTACATGCCGGAGACTGCGTGATCCCCTCCAAGAGATCACTGAAGCAGTTGGGTGTGATGCTTGACGACAAACTCAGTTTCAGCAAGCACGTTGAATACGCCTGCAAGCGCGCATCAACAGCGATCGCGGCGCTCTCTCGTTTGATGGCCAACAGCTCGCCTGTGCGCTCCAGTAAACGAAGGTTACTGGCAGGAGTGGCAGTTTCGATCCTCAGGTACGGCAGCCCGGTATGGGCGTCGGCACTGAATGTGGAACGCAACGCACAGATGCTGGAGAGTACGCATAGACTGATGTGTCTTCGCGTAATCAGTGCATACCGCACTGTATCGAGGGATGCGGCCTGCGTGGTTGCAAGCATGATGCCTATCAGTCTGATAGTGAAGGAAGACGCGGAGCGCTACAGCATGCGAGGAGACAGGAACGCCCGTAGGGCCTCCAAAGCCGCTTCTCTACGCAGATGGCAACAAGAGTGGGACAGCTCAACCAAGGGCAGGTGGACACATCGGCTCATACCTAGGGTCTCGAGCTGGTTAGATAGACCTCACGGAGAAGTGAACTTCGGCCTGACGCAGTTCCTCACAGGGCACGGGTGCTTCAGATGGTACCTCCACAGGTTCGGCCACGCGACATCCCCTGTATGTCCTGGCTGCCCAGACGAGATCGAGACGGCTGAACACGTCTTGTTCGCATGTTCCCGTTTCGCGGCTCAAAGGAGTGAGCTACTGGAGGCATGCGGCAGGGACACCACACCGGAAAACCTGATCCAGAGAATGTGCCACTGCGTAGAGAACTGGAACGCAGTGTCGACCGCGGCATCCCAAATTGCGGGAATATTGCAGCGGAAATGGAGTGCGGATCAACAACAGGTCAGCCGCGTACCGTAGCAGGCTCAAGAGGGATCAGCGAATAAACGTCGGTCCGGGAGAACCTTCTTCGTCGGGAAGCTCTTCGTCGGAGTAGTCTAGATCCATCGTCGGGGACTAGACGAGTAGTACGTAAAACTGTTAGGATCGTCGGGGCGCCAGTGAACCGGAAGCTTTCCTCCAACCGGAATCACTGGATCGACCCAGGCATCCTCTCGGTCGGGCGTTGACGGGAATCGAAGCGTCGGTTTCGGGAGGGCCTCCTTCGTCGGGGAACTCTCCGTCGGTGTAGGCTAGATCCTTCGGCGGGGGCTAGTCGAGTAGCCGCCACAACACCGATTCGAGTCGTCGAGGCGCCAGCGAACCGGAAGCCATGCTCCAACCGGAATCGCAGGACCGACCTCGGCACTCCATCGGGTGTCCCGTGTGGTGTAAGAGACTCGGTGTCGGGAGATTCTCCTTCGCCGGGGAAATCTCCGTCGGAGTAGCCTAGATCCTTTGTCGGGGACTAGATGAGTAGATCGTCGCGTGATACCGATAGGATCGTCTGAGCGCCAGTGAACCGGAAGCCACGCTCCAACCGGAATCATTGGATCGACTTAGGCATCCTTTCGGTCGGGTCGTAGACGCGTACCGTAAGCGTCGGTTCGGGAGGACTTCCCTCGTCGGGGAACCCTCCGTCGGTGTAGACTAGATCTTTCGGCGGAGACTAGTCGAGTAGTTCCGCGACGTAGCACCAGTTTTGGGTCGTCGAGGCGCCAGTGAACCGGAAGTTACCCTCCAGCCGGCATCACTGGACCGACCTCGTCATCCAACTGGTCGATCCCTTGAGAGCAGGATGCTGATCCCCATTCTGCATAAATCTGGGGAGGGTGCTGTGAGCACCAATAGCCTTCCACCCCGAAGTAATACCTAGCGGTGGTGCCGGGGAGGTAGGGTTGGAGATCCAAGGTGTTTTAGTGGGTAGTTCCAATCAACAGTTGGGTAGTCCTGTGGAGAGTCCCACACTCCGTGCGTAAATGCATTTCACCTTGTAAAAAAAAAAAAAAAAAAAAGATGCGTATTTCGGAATGCTATTTGCATCCTTCTTCAGTGTATCGGTTTTAAAACGTTATAAAACCGATACACTGAAGAAGGATGCAAATAGCATTCCGTATTATAACGTTTGATACACTTTCGGAAAAATAGTGACTGTGAAAATAGTAACTTTGTGAGAGTGTAATGACGTGATGTAGTGGAATTCAACGGTACAACAACAGTACTATTAGTGAGAACATTCTACTAACAGCTCAAACAGAAATTTAGTGATTATTGAATTCACCTAGTGGTGTAATGATGTCTTTCTCGTATTACTTACATTTTCAAAAATACCACTAGAAGATTCTGTCAAGAATTTCTTGTCGTGAATACGACTTACTTTACTATGGGGTTTTTTTTCAAAATTTACCCTCTGAGAGAGTGATAAGTTTTTGATCGTGAATATCTCTTGTTGTTTCAAACGAATCAACTTAATTTTTGCTACACGCCATCGGAAATATGATCACAATTTTATGACAAAATTTTCAGTTGTGTGACATAATCTCAAATAATTCAAAATTAAACTTTTCTGAAATGTTTGGTATAAACGAGTGCCAAAGAGGATAATTCATAAGGCGCGTTTGCCTTTCTCGTATTTTGAAAGCTCATAGCTCAGTGATCTGTGGAAGGATTTATATAATCTAACTACCAATAGAATCGAAATTTTTCAACTTAAACGTGTATAGCAAAAGCATTGAAGTGTTTCAATAGTACACTATTGAAAAACCTGTCTCATTTGACCCATGTCTACAGGGTCCGGCACTCGAAGTGTAACCAACTTCAGACCGCTCGCGCAGCTGACGCACGGGCATCAGCTCTCTAGAAATTTGCTAAATGACAGTTCGGAGTTGTATTGTTTACAAGCGCAAGAAAGCATTTTGCCAAAAGTGAACGCGAAAAAAAAATCTTGACTTGAGAGAGCGAAGGAGTTGCTTCGTTTGGCCTAAAGCGGTCAATTTCCGAACATTGTATTTTCTGACGAGAAATTTTTTCCAATTGAGCAATTCGTAAACTCTCAAAACGATAGGGTTTACTTGACCGACCGTTCATACGAGAATTTGAGTCATCGATTGGCCACCAGGAGGCAGCACCCGCAACAGATAATGGTTTGGGCCGCTGTAACCGCAGATGGGCGCTCTCCAATCGTTTTCATCGAGCCTGGCGTCAAGGTAAATGCGACATATTATCGGGAAAGTATTCTGGAGGTTGCTTTGAAGCCGTGGGCAGACAAACATTTCGGTGGCAGACCATGGACGTTTCAGCAGGACTCGGCACCGTCTCACAAAGCTCGAGTGAACCAAGAATGGCTGAAAAACAACGTTCCGAACTTCATCACGTCCACACAATGGCTCTCGAATTCACCAGATGCGAATCCAATGGATTATTCTCTTTCGGCCATTTTGGAGAGCAAAGTCCGAACTAAAAGATACACCAGTCTCGAGGCGCTGAAAAAAGTTATTGTCCGCGAGTGGGCCAAAATACCTGCAAGTCACATTCGGCCAAACGAAGCAACTCCTTCGCTCTCTCAAGTCATCAAGTCAAGGCAAAAGGTGGTCATATCGAGCAAAAGTGAATTGATTCTGAATTTTGTATTATTTTTACACATTTTGTACTTTGAATTGAGTAAAAGTAATTTTCCAAACTGAATTTATGGCCTTTTTAATTGGTTACACTTCGAGTGCCGGACCCTGTACACCAGCCAATCAGAACGCGTTCTGAGGAAGAGAACAAAATATATGCTGCTGTACAACAAATCGTTCAAGAAAAATGTTCCAAAAAATGGTGAATATCGTGATGAGTTTCTCAATTTGGTCCTTCTGAATGCTAGAAACGAATCCCTACAGCATATTGATAGTTTCTTTCAATAAATTCTGCAAATCCGAAATGAAATAATCGACATCAAAATTCTGTATGCGGCTATTTTTATAGCCGTTAGGACCGCCCATTAGTGAAAAAGCTACAAACGAAATCACGTAAAAAGAAAGCTCCTAACCAAAATTAGATCAGTTTGGATTGTATCGCCACTGCGAGCAGATGTATTTTGTGTCGTTTGCAAAGCTAGTTTCGTTTCCGACAAGAGCGATTACGTCACAGCTGCCAGTCATTTGCATTGGCGAAAAAGCAACGGTGGAGAGCATTACACAAAATCAGCCGTTCTAATGGCTCAAAAATTTTCTAAAGAACTATTAGGATTTGTTGTTCGCAAATTGAAGGTAAATATCCTCAGTTTAGTGCAAATCTAGAACAGCTTGGTTAGGTTTGTGCACTTTTCGCTGTGTGAAGTTCGCAGTAATCGAGATCAAGTGAAGCCTTCTTTGTTTTTGCGAAAAATGTTCCAGAGTTTAATGTCGTAGAGAATTACGCAATTTGACCCTTCTGAATGCTAGAAACGAATCCCTATAGCATATTGATAGTTTCGTTCAATAAATTAGGCCTATTGTATCATTGATCAACCCAGCGAATTAATGTTTTCTTTATTGGAAGATTGTAATCGGTTGTAAACGCTACACCTACACCAACCATATCAGTATCGCACCCACGTACAACAGTTCAGCCTGGAATTAGATGACGGTACTTTAGTTTAGGTGCATCGCTTCAAATTCTACATACAATTTCATACAATTGATCAACTAATTGATATTCGGAAGTGTTAAGGAACATGGCAGTTGTTTTCGTATTCACGACATCAAGTTATGTCTCTGGCATTACCCACCCAACTTTTTGATTAACTATTTTTAAGCGTGTGTGATTTTCGAAGATCATTTCGACCGTCCAACGACAAAAGGGCCTAACTGCATATGAGAGCCTCTCTTTGTTTACTTTCTCTTTTGATTATTACGGAGCCATTTTTGCAAATTCTCTAAAGTTTCCAATATGAATCAAAAGCTTGTAGTTTTACCTTGAAAGTTTTGCGAAGAGTAAAGCGTCAAATATATAATCAGTTCGGTAAATCGCGAAAAAAAAAGTAAACAAAGAGAAACTGTCATTCGCAGTTAGGCCCTTTTGTCGTGGGACGGTCGATTTTGCTGATTGTAGGTAGCCTGGGTGCCAGACTACTTGGTATATAGCTAGCTGAGCGATACCACCTAGCCTACTAGATGCAGTTACTACACTTCTTTCAAAGAATAATCATCGATATTTTCACCCTTACAGAATTAAGTCCCATGATTCCCGAAGCTTCGAGCTAAGTTGGTCCAGTTTAAGCACGGTAACAAAGAGTCATTTTTGCTTCCGAACTTCAACCGACAAACACTGTTCATTTTATTCAGTTCCCCAGTTGAAAGCGAGAGAGAGAGAGAGAGCCATGATGAAATCAAAATTTAAAAATGAAAATTTATCGCTCGACTGGGGCGGACTGCACTGCCAAAATTGTGGGAAAAACTAGATCAAAAATATAGGTTGTTTTCTGCTTTCGATTTCGAACTCATAGTAAATGCATCCCAATAGCAAAAACATTCCATTACAGAAGAGGTGTTCAAATTCTCTAGCTGCGGGTTTGCAGTCGCCAAAGTGGCTTGATTAGTATTCAAACAAGAGAGTAACATGTTCTAAATTGGTAATTGTTTTCGTTGTCCTTTTTGTTATTAAAGAAAAAAGTTTATTTAATGTTTATTGCCTCACGTACACTACTCAAACAAATGCCCAGCAGTTGAACCGATAAAACCTCAAACTGTCTGAATTGATTGCAATTTCGGCACATTTCATTTTAGCTCTGGATTACATCAATCAAACAAAGATCAATTTCTCCCTTTCGCTTGGCCAGTTTTGATCGGTGTCACGGACAAACTCTGACACGGAAACATTCGTCAATTCGCATGCTGCCCTAATGCTGCCAGTTGGTTACGTACGTACCTAACCTATAAAAAGGATTTTGATGCGCAACTGGGCTGTCCGTGACACCATCATCATCATCATCATCATCATCATCATCGTCGTCGTCGTTGGATCAATGGAATAAAATTTCACCAGCCACTAGAGTGAAGTAGGCTTTGCTTTTGGTCTGCCGGAGGTTGGGGCTAAGCAACATCAGATCCTGCTGTGAGAGAGCTGTTTTTCGATAACAAAGCTCAATATAATTCCACCGAAATCCTCAGGTACTCTGTCGTCGTCCGTCAACACTACGGAAGCGATCTGCGGTAGGTGGATTGGTGATGTGTGCGGATGGGAGTAGGATTTATTGGTTATTGGGAAGATACTCCACCAGCTAGGTCCTTGCTATCGCCCCTAGAGTGGATCTACGTGGATGGGACAGGTTGTTCCGCGAACACCAGTCGGCGATGGATTTTGGGGGTTTCCGATGCGATGAATATCGGGTTGATGAATGTCGGTTACTATAAATAAACCTAGACAAATGGCACAGATTGAGGTGGTGAAAGTACATGGCACATACTCATCCAAACACAAGTTTTCACACGAATGTCATTATTCACAAGTCACAACGGCCGATAATCAAGTGACAGGCGTGAATCGTAGTTGGCGTGTAAACGAAATACCAGGATGAGAATTTCAATTTCAATTTCATCGAAAAATAACATTTTAAAAGTATTCTACTTTGAAAACAAACTTTATCACTCAAAATATGATCTTTTTCAACTGCAGAGGAAAACATCATTATGACTGACGAGAATGGTTAATTATTTCCGAGTGTATAAAATAATTGGTTGCATTAATGAGGTGCTGATTTCACTGTACACATTCATGGTTCATTTCGTTTCATTTTGTTAATAATATGAGTGGAACGGATTATTCATAATAATGGTTTTGCTTGACTGGCTCCGATTATAATTCGACTACAATTGTTTGCAATGGGCCAATTCCTATAGCCAAACGGGGCTTAATATGCATGAACTGATAATTCCCGTGTCGCTTAATTGGATGATAGTGGAATGATTAAACAAAGTTGAATTCACAAAAAAAAAATCTCTATATGGATGAGATATGATCTGTTTGATGATTTCTATGAACACGCAAGTAAGTTTTTCTTGAAAGCATTCTAACTAGGGATCTAATTACCGGACGATCTACGATGCGTAGGAGATGCGCAAGGTTTTGTCAATGAGTAATCTGATAGTGAATGTCGTGACCACCAGCCAATTTCTTTTTTTTTTTTCATTTTATTACATCCTCCACAGTGAAGACATTCAGCTCTCGGATAGTGGGACCTGAATTCTAATCATATCGGAAGTTTTACAGGGTACTCCATCTCCATTTACCAACCGAGCGATTGCTTCAGATATGGTTTGGAAACGTCAATTCAGCTAAATTTTTGCCATGGATTGCGTGACACGGAAACAACGCACTAAAATAGTGACACTTTACATCGGAAACAATCGTTCCATTGTGTTAACTCAACCTGCATAATGGCAAATATATTGCGACGAAAAGACAATACTATTGATTGGAACTGTGAAAGGATTTATATAATCTAACTACCAATAGAATCGAAATTTCTCAACATAAACGTGTATAACAATAGCATTGAAGTATTTCAATAGTAAACTATTGTAAAAACCGGTCTCATTTGACCCATGTCAACACCAGCCAATCAGAACGCGTTCTGAGAAAATGAACAAAATATCTGCTGCTGTACAACAAATCGTTCGAGAAAAATGTTCCGAACAGTGCTTAATATCGTAGTGAGTTTTATAATTTAGTCCTTCTGAAAGGCAGAAATGAATCCCGTACAGCATCCTGATAGTTTCTTTCAATGAAATGCAAATCCAAAATGAAATCGACATTAAAGTTCTGTATGCGGCTTTTTTTTATAGCCGTTAGGACCGCCCATTAGTGAAAAAACTACAAACGAAATCACGTAAAAAGAAACCTCTTAACAAAAATTTGATCAGTTTGGATTCTATCGCCACTGCGAGCAGATGTATTTTGTGTCGTTTGCAAAGCTAGTTTTGCTTCCGAAAAGAACGATTACGTCACAGCTGCCAGTTGTTTGCATTGGTGAAAAAACAACGAAAAGAGGACAACGGTGGGGAGCATCACACAAAATCAGCCGTTCAAATGGCTCTAAAAGTTTTCTAAAGAACTATTAGTATCTCTTGCTCGCAAATCGAAGGTAAATATCCTCAGTTTAGTGCAAATCTAGAACAATTTGATTAGATTTAAGCACTTTTCACTGTGTGAAAATCACACTAATCGAGATCAAGTGAAGCCTTCTTTGTTTTTGCGAAAAATTTGAAAAAGGGGAATGTATTTGTATTCACGACATCTAGTTATATCTCTAACATTACCCACCCGCCTTTTTTCTCAAAGTTATTCAATAATACATTTGTGTATGTGACAAATAATGTTCTCAATTTTCTAGGAAATTTCTTAACCGATTTTTACAAACTAAGATGCAAATTAAATGGTCTTAAAATTCTTTAAAAAATCTTCGAAAGTTGATTCAGATCCGACTTCCGGCTTCGGTATTACAGAGCGATTAGTGAAAATTTTCAATTTCATGAGTATTTTTCCACAAGCGATGGCGAAACGAGGTGCACATTTATATAAAACTTACTAGTAAATTCATCTAGTTAGCAGATTTGTAAGTTGGTGGATATATAAATCTACTTTGGGACTACTAGTTCGCGGTTTCCGCGCTTACGGAAGCACCGATAATAGTGAAGAAAAGCTCCAAAACCGCAACTCACTTCGATTTCTTAGCAACGGTTAAACCAATTTTCACAAATCAATGATTCAAATCAAAGCTTCTTAACACTCCTAATACCAAGCCTCAAGAAAAGTTGGAACGGTAATTTGGAGCTATCATAGCTCAGTTGTTACTTGACCCATTTCGATAAGTTTTACACCCTCGAATTTTGTGAAGTTTGTAGATTATTTTAAGTATATCATCATTGACGATCGCTTGGGAAAAACTAATGAAAATCTGATTTTTCCCGTTCCAAGTTTTTTTTCAAGCTCAAAATGTGCCCTATCTGCATTCATGCGGCACATGCATCGCGAATCGGATATTAAGAACTTCAATTTTATCGAGTCATAACTTTGTTGTTAGTCAACCGATCTTCAAAATTTGTTCACCATTGGAAAGGTACTACTTCCAGAAATAATATGCAAACGAAAAATAGGGTTGTCCACCCAAAGTTATAATGAAAACTGTAGATAGATGACCTAAGAAAAGGTTAGACTTTTTACAGTGATCGTAAATATCTCGAAATTCAAAGCGATGACCTATATATTTTTACACATCATTCGATTGCTAGTGATACCAGCTATAATTTTCGCTCAACTACCATTCTTGCACAATCAAAAGAAAACATTAAAAAATCGATGAATTTATAAATATATATATGAATTTTCCATTTTTTTTTTCACATGTTTGTATATCACTCAAAAATTAAAGCGATGACATGTACATTTTTTTGATTCAGAATATTGGAATCATTACCAGAAACAATGTATTCATGATCAAAATTATATATCTGTTCAAAGAATCACTAGAAATTTGGACCAAATACAGGGAATTTCTATTATTGAGAAAATTTTACCAAACCAAATCAAATCAAAATTTTCAAATTTTATGACATATATTTTTTTATTATTTTAGTTGGAAATTTATTATGAACAAAATTTTCACAAAACAAGTGAAATTTTGCGAATTTTGGTAAATAACCTAAAACTCTAAAAATAGTTATATTTTTGTATTGGACAAAAGATCTGAACATTTTTTAAGCACAACCCAAACGCAATTGATAACTATTAAAACTCTGATTTTGTTTTAGGTTTGCCGTAGAATATCAAAAAATAAGTAAAAGATCGGAAATTTTAAAATTTCCGAGTTAAATTGCATTGCAACTTGGTCCGGATCCACAATTTAGGGGGACAAAAACATTTGTGGCTTAACCTTATACTTTAGAGCTATGATCAGTGCGGTAAAATTTCATTTTCAATCGAATATTATAAGATGAAAATAAAATTTATGGCCGCTGACCGTCAGCGTTTCCTTACTCATTCATTTGACTTTTGCTGCCATTTTCAAGTGAAGCTCCCAGAATTAATCGTCAGTTGAATAATCGAACCTAGTCATTTGAAGTTTTGTCCCGCACCGAAGTTGGTTTTAGGAGACTTTAACTCTCATGGTACGGGATGGGGTTGTCTTCACGACGATAACAGATCAGCTATGATCCTTGATATCTGCGACAACTTCAATATGACAATCTTGAATACGGGAGAAATGACACGAATTCCTGCACCACCAGCAAGACCAAGTGCGCTGGATTTATCCCTTTGCTCGACATCGCTACGGTTGGACTGCACGTGGAAGGTGATCCCTGATCCCCACGGTAGCGATCATCTGCCTATCGTGATTTCAATCGCCTATGGATTAAGACCATCGGAGACAATCAATGTTTCGTATGACCTCACACGAAATATTGATTGGAAATGCTACACAAATTCGATATCTGAGAAACTAGAAACAACACAAGAACTTCCTCCGGAGGAAGAGTACACGTTTTTGGCTGGCTTGATTCTCGACACCGCGATTCAAGCTCAGACGAAACGTGTACCCGGCGCGAAAACTAACATCCGTCCTCCCAACCCGTGGTGGGACAAAGAGTGCTCGGAATTAAACGCGGAGAGAACTTCATCATTTATCGAGTTTAGGAAAAACGGAACACCTGATAATTTTAGAAACTACGCGGCATTAGACGCTAAGATGAAAAGCTTGATTAAAGCGAAGAAAAGCGGTTATTGGCGTCGATTCGTAGACGGATTATCGAGAGAAACATCAATGAGTACTCTTTGGAACACAGCCCGACGAATGCGCAACAAAAACACCACGAACGAAAGCGAGGAATATTCTAACCGCTGGATATTCGATTTCGCTAAAATAGTATGTCCTGACTCTGCTCCGGAACAGACGATCATGCGCGTCGCCTCATCTAACAGAAACGAAACACCTTTTTCGATGGTCGAGTTCTCACTTGCGCTTTTATCGTGTAACAATAAAGCTCCGGGGTTAGACAAAATCAAATTCAAATTGTTGAAAAATTTGCCTGACTCTGCCAAAAGGCGCTTATTGAATTTATTCAATAGGCTTCTTGAGGATAATATTGTCCCACATGACTGGAGACAAGTAAGAGTTATCGTCATTCAAAAACCAGGGAAACCAGCCTCCGATCACAATTCGTATCGGCCGATTGCTATGCTTTCCTGTATCCGGAAATTGTTCGAAAAAATGATTCTGTTTCGTCTAGACAATTGGGTCGAGACTAATGGCTTACTTTCAGATACACAATTCGGCTTCCGCAGGGGCAAAGGAACGAACGATTGTCTTGCGTTGCTCTCAACCGAAATTCAAATGGCATTTGCTCGTAAAGAACAAATGGCGTCAGTTTTCCTAGACATCAAGGGGGCTTTTGATTCAGTTTCCATAAACATCCTATCTGAGAAGCTGCATCAGCAAGGTCTTTCACCAATTTTGAATAACTTTTTGTATAATCTGTTGTCCGAGAAATACATGTATTTCGCGCATGGTGATTTGTCGACATTACGATTCAGTTACATGGGTCTTCCTCAGGGCTCATGCTTAAGCCCCCTTTTATACAACTTTTACGTAAACAACATTGATGAATGTATCAACACATCTTGCACGCTAAGACAACTTGCCGACGACAGCGTTGTGTCTATTATAGGACCCAAAGCTGCCGATCTCCAAGGACCATTGCAAGATACCCTCGACAACTTGTCGACATGGGCTCTTCAAATGGGTATCGAGTTCTCTACGGAGAAAACTGAGCTGGTTGTATTTTCAAGGAAGCGAGAACCAGCACAACTACAGCTTCAACTAGGGGGTGAAACCATAGCTCAGGTCTTCACATTTAAATATCTCGGGGTCTGGTTCGATTCCAAAGGCAACTGGGGATGTCACATTAGGTATCTGAAACAAAAATGCCAGCAGAGAATCAATTTTCTTCGCACAATAACCGGAACTTGGTGGGGTGCAAACCCAGGAGACCTGATCAGGCTGTACCAAACAACGATATTGTCCGTAATGGAATATGGATGCTTCTGCTTCCGATCCGCCGCGAACACCCATTTCATTAAACTGGAAAGAATTCAGTATCGTTGTTTGCGTATTGCCTTAGGTTGCATGCAGTCGACTCATACGATGAGTCTCGAAGTGCTCGCGGGCGTATTACCGTTGAAAAATCGATTCTGGGATCTCTCATATCGATTGCTTATCCGATGCGATATCTTGAATCCGATGGTGATTGAAAACTTCGAAAGGCTTGTCGAGCTCAATTCTCAGACCCGTTTTATGTCCTTGTATTTTGATTACATGGCTCAGAATATTAATCCTTCTTCGTTTGTTTCCAACCGTGCTCATTTCTTGGATACTTCTGATTCTACTGTGTTTTTCGACACATCCATGAGAGAAGAAATTCATGGAATTCCGGATCACGTGCGCCCTCAAGTGGCCCCAAATATTTTCTATAATAAATTTAGAACTGTCAACTGTGAAAAGGTGTTTTACACTGACGGATCAAACATCGACAGGTCCACAGGCTTCGGCATCTTCAATCAAAACATCACCGCTTCTTACAAACTCAGTGATCCGGCTTCAGTTTACGTCGCAGAATTAGCTGCTATTCAGTACACCCTCGAGATCATTGAAACCATGCCCAAAGACCATTACTTCATTGTCACGGACAGTCTAAGTTCAATAGAAGCTCTCCGGGCAATGAAGCCAGGAAAGTATCCCCCATATTTCCTGGGGAAAATACGGGAACATTTGAGAACTTTATCTGAACGGTCTTATTTAATATCGTTAGTCTGGGTCCCTTCGCATTGTTCCATTCCGGGCAATGAAAAGGCAGACTCATTGGCTAAAGTGGGCGCATTGGAAGGTGATATTTATGAAAGACCAATCTGCTTCAATGAATTTTTCAGTATCTCTCGTCAGAAAACTCTCGAAAGTTGGCAAACTTCATGGAGCAATGGCGAACTGGGACGATGGCTGCATTCCATTATCCCTAGGGTATCGACGAAACCTTGGTTCAGGGGGATGAACGTGAGTCGCGATTTCATTCGTGTTATGTCGCGGCTCATGTCAAATCACTACACCTTCAACGCACATCTCCGGCGTGTTGGGCTTGCGGAGAGCGGTCTCTGCACCTGTGGCGACGGTTATCAGGACATCGAGCATGTCGTGTGGTCGTGCGTAGAGTATCGTGACGCCAGGTCGAAGCTACTGGAATCCCTTAGGGCCCGAGGTAGACCGCCTGAGGTTCCGGTTCGGGATGTGTTGGCGAGTCGGGATAGTTTATATATGCTTCTCATATACCAGTACCTTAAACACATTGATATACAAGTGTAATGTGTTTATCCTCGTTCAGAAAGTATAAACTCCACCTACAGGTTCGACACTAACATCCGCCCGATTCTCTCGATCCCCGTCCCTGTCCACCATCTTCATTGGAACTAACAAGATCTTTTTTTTTGTCACTAACTTTTTCGTTCCCCCTTCCCTGTCTCTTCACCATCTCGATGGCAACTAATTAGATCTCTATCGTTTTCAGACATTTTGTCCCCACATCCCCTGTTTTACCCCGTTTCCACAATATTTATTTTTTTTTTTTCTTCATCTCTTCCGTAACATCACCATCATCGTCCAGGGAAGACCGCTCCAGTCGAAAACCAGCATGCGGGCCACCCGCCAGGCCTTCGTAGCCTGGGGGTGTTTTCCGCGGACCCACACGGACCGAAGGATGCGGCCAACATGGATATTTGCAAACGCCATATGGAAGACCCATATGCAATATCCAATTCACCGGCATTACATAATGATACTATTCTAGTTTTAATATAGTCGTAATTAAGATTAGTAAATATCCTTGGCATCTTAGAGCTTAAGCAGTGTGCCTTAATATTATATTATAATATTGAATAAAAAAAAATTTGAAGTTTTGCTTGCTCGGTTTCAAGTGCCAAGTAGTAGAGCTGCTTCATTGTCTTCGCTCTTGGTAGTAAACAGATTCGAACGAATAGAATTATAAATGGAGTAAAGTATTAAAAATGAAAACTGAAGGAGGAAACAACTAATTTATGTGTATTCTGTGATTGATATTTCAGCTATCTGATTAGTCTTTCATCTATTATCTTGAACCAATTCGAATGTTTACATGAACCTCATTTGAAGGCCGCTCTCACACTATTGAAAGAGATATTTTGTCACTCATGAGATCAATTGACGGTGGTTAAGCTGAGCCTCGATTGAAGAGAAACGAGTGATGAACTGAATGCTGCTCGTTCGGGCCGTCAGCAAACATTGTGTGTGTCAGAGAGTGAAGTTTACTTCAGTGGAGAGATCGTCAATGTGTTCCACATTCAGTTTCAATTGAATCGAATGAAGTTTTACTGCACTGGCTATGATGTCTTCAAAACAAATGATCAGTGAAGATAAGCCATATGTCGATGTACATGGTATTGGTATTGATCCAAAACTAATTTGCCGGATGTGTTGAGATAGAGGACTGCATTCCTCGGCAAAATTGTTGATAAACTTATATCGAGCAGCTTTGCTGAGGACACCATAGTAGTATCTGCAACGGTTTTAGTGTTACAGCTATTTTTAAAGAGCAACTTAGGGTGTTCCTCAAAAAATCAGATTTTTTGCTCTAGCATTTATATTTTTCTCTTTTCGTATTTTAGATATCTTTGAACATCTTTTAGAGTTTGTCAAAACCAATTCTGAACCGAAATTATGAGCAAAACTAGTTCAAAAACAGGTTATTTTTAAACTGCCATATCCAACATTGAGACAAACGATTCCTGTATTTGACAGAAAATTTTAAATTAATTCATAATCTGATTGGAAATATTTCTAAGTTTCGATTTGAATGAATCAAGCCACGTATTTTCATTTATATACACACTTAGAAATTTTCGCAGAATTCGGTAATATTTTACCGAATTTTCAACAGCTGAGCGTTCGGCAATGGAAATTTTGTTGACATGTCAAACGACTACCGAACATTCAGTAAATGCAGTAGTGTCAGCTTACGGATGGTTCGGTAATTTTTTTCATTTCCCAATAAAGATCCGAAAAAAGGAAAAAATTTTTATCAGTTGTTGCCGGTGATATGTTCACCACGTAAAAAAATTGAATTAAAATTTCAAACGCTGACTTCATGTACTGGTTTACAGGAATTACCAGAGGCTTACAACACACTGCACAATCTATCGAGCCCAGGCTTCTCAGCAGTACTCCTTTTCAATGACAGCCGCCACGAGACAGCATGGACTGTCTGAGCGCAAAGTCGAAAGCCACAGTCTACAGTATGTGTGAAGCATATGCCGAACTGTAAAGGCAACAGCGCTCGCATGCCTAAATGAATGCTGTCACTGAGACAGTTTCTACTCGCCAGTTTGATGAGAGTATTCTATCCGGAGAGTAGTCAAACCGAACGGGCTGTTTGTATCCTGTTTCTTTATGTTCGCTCATTCGCATGAACTGTTACGGCGACAGCCTTTGAAAATCGAAGACATCCTTTGATTTTTAGGGAATTACTGTTACGAAGGGCTGTCGCGAGCCGGCTGTCTCATCAATGTCTCTTGAAGCAATAAACCGGCTGTTTCTGGAGACGAGCTGTGATTCAAAGGGCGCTCACACTATTTCGGTTGCCTCAATGAAACGGTACTTGCACATATGATTGCGTTGTTGGGATTACCTTTGCAGGAAACATTAGGGTTTCATTACACATTACCATTGTGAAACAAAGAAATTGTTTTAGATTTATATATACTGTCGGCGAAGGCAATGAATTTTAAAAACTAACGAATATTAAAAGATCAACACTGAGTTTTGTGTTACGGCTCATATATCTAAATTTCTAAAGTATTGATCCTTAGTGCTTAATTCTTTTTTTTCTAAAGACACAGATACACTACCATTCATTAATAATACTCCGAAAATGTCTTATGCACCCTTATTCTGAATAAAGACGTTTTGATTTTTCGATCGAATCGTAGCTACTTTTCACAACTATTTTATTATTTAGTGTATTTAACGTCACTCAACCAATTGTCGGCACACTGTGGTGCCCGTGTCTCACCGATTTCGTTGAAATTTTTGAATATGATAACCTGAACCAAAATAAGATGTTTGGTGTACTTTGAATATTTTTCGACCATTAAATTGAATAGGAAACTTTTACAAGATGTGAACAAATGCTTTCAGCTTTTCGATAAAAATGTTTTAAAAGAAAAAATATAATGAAACCGTTATGTTCAAATGCATCCAATTTTTTGGTTTACCCAAACTTTGTTACAAATTTAGTATTCTTTTTCGCATAAGCATCAATCAACTATTAGCTTAAATTTATTTAAAATAGCTTAAATTTAGTTGTTCATTTAACATTCACATAGCTTTTGTTAGCAGTTGAAGGAATGAGAATATGAAAACATTGAGTTCTTAATTTGTTACCTTTGAGAACCGATCTTCAATAAACCGCTTTTGTTTTCATAAATATCATAAACCTAGAAAAATAAGTTTTTAAGTTTTTTTTTATGGAACTCAGTGCCTATTAATATAGCTTCATTGCGGCTTGAGTTGGCTTTCCCTTTGCTCTTGCAAATTTCTATGTACTGTAATTGAGTTCTTTTTCGTTGAGGTGGCAGATCTTTTAGTACCATCTACACAAATATAAGGTCCGCTCCCATGAAGTTGATTCAAGAGCCCTCAGATAAAAAGTAGTTCAACAGATGGTTGTTTATGGATCATTTTCCTGCTGCTGCGCATTAAGAATGTTCGTTCTCTCGAATGGATCGAGAAGAAAAGTTCAGAAGAAGTTTCTAAATCGCAAATCATTTAATGAAAATCTCTGAATAATGATGTATTTTAGACGAGACTGATGCAGTCACTCTGAAAAACGAATTTCGAATGGAGGCCTCGAAAGACATGTTTAATATATTGTTCGACTCACTTCGTTAAGCTTTTAACGTATTAATGGGCCCGATGGAACGATTGATATGTGTGCCTTAACTAACTACTAATTTAATTACTACTGTTTTGCTCTGTGGGTTCCGTCAAGGGCCTTCTAAGACTGGCCTGAATGTTTCACTATTCAGTTGCAATGTTTGAAGTTCCAAAGTTTGATTTTTTTTTAATGCGGACACAAGTTACTAGTCCAATTGGATTAACGGTATAACAAAACTTAGGATTGACAATAATATTGTCACGTGACGCTTAAGAAACGACCGCGCCTTCGATATCCTGAAGAACAAGATAAAGAAGATGAAAATAAAGCTCGCGAAAATCAGTACGCACATACACTATGAATGGTACAGCGTACAAACCGCACGTATACGCCTGAAACGAGCGCCGAGTTGTCTCATGCGACATGCTCTATGCTGATGCTGACTATATTATGGTTTGATGATTTTCAATTGAAAGTTATACAATCACTTACGCTACAGTTTTGTAACAGGAAGATTATTTATTAAACCTAATCTATTTTTTTTAATTTTTGGTTAAGTGTTAAGTCAATTAACTCAAGCCACTAAATGCCAATTGAAAATGTTCAAAATTATTTAATTTTATTAATTGATGGATTCATAGGAAATCGATTGAAAATATAATACAAAAACTATCCATTACAGTCAAAGTCTATTCGTAAAATTGAATATCTATTTCGGTATTCGCAGTATAATAATTTTTTTCACTAGCTTGTGAACGCTAATACTGTTATCAATGTCCTAACAGATTACGGTTAACCGTTGCGAATATCAGTCACCAAAAGCCCTTCCTCTTGGTACGTCAAAACAAAGAATTATGATTCATATAAACTGAAAAGTTGAAAAAGGAAGTAATTTGTGCAGCCAGAATTTCGTGTAATGTAATGATGCCTTTCTTATATTAGAATGTGTTTGCAAAAACTATTTCAATTCGGAAACAGTTTTGAGATAAATTTAGTGTTTTTTGTAACTTTTGTAACTGCGGAACCGGATTAAATTCAATATTAACCTATGCGGCCTTTTCATTTGAGCCTTATTTGGGAAAATAGGTGCAGTGATGCCTGAGAAATTGAGTGACATTATTTGACACATACAATACACATACATACAAACACGGAGGAAGAACTTAACTTATCTAAGTAGAATGTTAACTTTCACTACTCGAATTTTCAAATGATTTCCAAACCTTTTTTAGAACAAAATCAAAACTAATGAATACACACTATGTACTTTTTATAACTAGTCTTCTCGAAGTTTACATGAAATTGTCCTTTTAACTGCAGCTATAAATTTGGGCCTCAGTTACTTTTATAGTAAGGTTTGTGGCAAAAAACGACATTAAGTTGAAGAATTCAAAATATACTGAACACAAGTTTCTGCTTGATGAAAGGTACGCTTTAACCAAGTTAATTTTACTTTCATTCAGTTTTTGCATTCAAAGCTTTGTTGTACAGTACCTGAAAATAAGATGTTTCTAAATGACTTTTGCCTTGCAAATTAGACTCCAATTTTTTCACTCAAGGTTTTTATTCGATTGGTGGTTCAATGTACAACGAACTTAACGAGCCAGGTTTTTCATGTTTCAGTCCTGACTTGAAAGGATTCTTACTGTCCGTAGTATTTCATCACTGGCCATGCAATAGTGTCGTAGACTTACAAGTCGACTACAAAGTCGAGGGCTATTCAGAATCACGCTAACGAGTATCGAATACGGAATCTTTGATTTGAATATATCTTTCGCTACGGACATTTATTTACCGTTTACATATAATTTTAAAATCTGGTTCAATTGACTTATACACTCTTGTATAAAAAACGATCGCGCCTTGGACATCCTGAAGGTAGAGATAAAGAGGATGAAAATAATGCTTCACGCACATCAGTACGCGCATACACTATGAATGTTACAGCCCACAAACCGAACGTAAACTACCTGAAACGAGCACGCCGAGCTGTCTCAGCTGTTGAAATACATTGCTCTTCAATTACGAAGACAATTTCTTGAAAACAATCTTTTCTTTCTATTGAACATCATTGATCGATCGATTCATAGAAGATCGATCAAAATATAAAAATTAACTATCCATTAAAACCAAAATTCGTTCTTCAATCCGTTTCGTATTAGTAGTTCAATATATTATTAATTATCAATCTATTATTGATAACAATCAATGCACTGACAATGGTGATTGCTATGCGCAACGGTCAACCATTGCGCATAGCAATCACCAAAGGCAAAACTAAAAACCCACATGCTTGCCTCGAATCTTCATAGCAAACCAAGAGCAACAAATTTAAACCGCACCGGCTACAGTCGCAGAGCTGGTCAAGGGAGAGTAATATTTTGTTCTCGACAGAAACAACGCAGTGACTGATACCCGAAAGTTGACAGTCGCAATAGCGAAAACTTCATGCTTCTTCGGCTGTCGTGGAGCACGAGAAAATGTCTTGAGATGGAATGAACTGTCGAACGAAGCGAATGACGGCAACGTTGACTGTACAGTACTGTTTTTCTCAGGGCTGTCATGATGAAAACTATCACAAGGCTGTCATGGAAAGAGAAGCATGACAGCCTCAATAATAATGTCGCGCGCCGGTACATTTGGAAAGCCTGATCGAGTCCACCAAGAATTGACCTCGAACGACAAGTGTTGGCAATAATGAACATACCGCTATGAAATCATCCTCTGCCTATGAGCATGCAAAAGAATTTGAGGAACTTTAATATTTTGAAAACATGTGCATCTATACCTCAATCCATTCGACAAGCCCCTTTAGAGGATTATTTCTTGCTTTTTCATCCTACTTTTCCTGGATTTTTCAATCGAACGATTGCCAGTGCTCGAATAAAATCTAGTAAGACAAAGAAGAACGATTTAAAATGATTAATGATATCATTTGACGTAACTTATAACTATACCATCTTTCAAATCCTTGGAGCATTCGTTGTACTGCTCCAAATTTTTTTGTTTATATATTGGCCAAACCTCAGTGAACATTTTGGACTCAGGTTTCAATTTTCTAAAATCACTTGTGATCTACAAAAAAAAAACTTCTTAAACTCAAATCTGGCAGAATGCGAAAAATATTACCAATTCACCATCATAGGCTGTGAATACTGGAAGATCCAGCATAATGTCGTATACTTTAAGATAAAAAAAGAACCGGAATTTTTATTTTAAAATTCCCGCGCTTGTCCAATCGGTAAACTTTTATTCTCTCAACGTTGGCAACACTTTTATACACATTCGGTCAAATTTTGACGCATATCGTACGATTAGTTTTTGTTTGGCGTCTATACAAAGATCAACAATCATCGACCGAATGGCGCTTCGAAGGCGAGCCGTTGTTCTAAATTTTCATCCATTATAAAAATCGCCTAATCGTACGATATGCGTCAAAATTTGACAGAATGTGTATAAAAGTGTTGCCAACGTTGAGAGAATAAAAGTTTACCGATTGGACAAGCGCGGGAGTTTTAAAATAAAAATTCCGGTTCTTTTTTTATCATAAGGTATATTGCCTTGATTTCGGGATTGCTGACGAACGATAAACGTTTTGGTCCACAATTAAAAAACTCGATTCCTTGTCTGTTGGTTACGAACAATTCTCGATGAGCATTAGAAAAGGTCCCAAGTGCAAATGACAGTTTCTCTTGGTTTACTTTCTCTTTGAATTGTTACGGCAAAATCCAGTCATTTCCAACTAATTCTACAGTTCATATCGAAAGTTGATGGTTTTTGCTATTATCCTATGCGAAGTGTTAGATGGAAAGATTACTGATTGGACCGTAATAACAGTTCGGCTGAAAAGTTCGTATCGTTTAATAGAAACACACATTTTTTTGCCAAAATTCGTTTTTATTATTCAACATAATTGCCATCAGAGGCGATACAGCGATTATAGCGATCTTCCAACTTTTCGATACCATTTTTGTAGTACGATTTGTCCTTTGCCTCAAAATAGGCCTCAGTTTCAGCGATTACCTCTTCATTGCTTCTAATTTTTGGCATTAAAAATGCCTTACTCTTCACTATACGGGGCCGGGTGTCAATTAAAAGTTTCAAAAATAGCCGCGTAACCTTTTTGTGTCATAATTTTGAACGTTAATAACTCGGTCATTTGTTGATGGATTGTTATAATTTAACAACCAATCGATTCGGAAACTTTTAACTTAAACATGTATGACGACGTCGTTTCAGTATTTCAATAGCATACTATTGACAAAATGGTTGGAATCGACCTATGTTTTCATCCACCAATCCCTGCTTTACAAAATGACGTCAACTTATTGTTCGGCATAGGAGGCTTTGCGTCATGCATAAAAAACACCGCATCATTCTGCGTAGTATGAAGAGAAGTCTATAAATATAGGCTGCACAATATTTCTTTGTCTAGTTGATGTTTGACTATGAATGAAACAAGTAGCTCGTCCAGTGAGCTGATGACTGGATTGTATATGCGTTCACTTGCTGGATTGTCGCTTTTGCATTATGTGTTGGTGAGACTTCCTGCTGTCTGCACAACACCGCTTCGTGTTCGCTTGAATATCTTATATATCATCTAGCTATTGAAAAACCGAACCAGCATGGTTATCGGTTCTTTTGAAACATCCCATGTATTTAGCAAATTGTTGGTCGATTTTGCCATTAAAAATGCCTTACACTTCGCTTCCCGAGGCTGGGTGTCAAATTAAAACATGCAAAACTAATCGCGTAACATTTTTCTGGCATAATTTTGAACGCTCATACCTCAGTTATTTGTTGATGGATTTATATAATTCGATTCGGAAACATTCCAATCGATTCGGAAACATTTAACTTAAACTTATGAGAAAACGTCATTTGAATATTTCAATTGCATTCCATTGAAAAATTTATTTGAATTGAGTATTTTTTTTGGTTCTCTGGTAACTATCAGGCTAATTTAGTATTATCGGCAATAGATCTAATTCGGATCTAATTTACAGCGCTTGTTCCTTGATGATTTGTTAATGGAATTTCCTCATTTAAATTATTCCAAAGCTTCAATATTGTAAGCTTAAAAATGTTTTAATTTGTCAACGGATCGGTTTGCATACTTAAATCTCCATTCCCATACGAACAAAACGGTCGCGCGAAAATGGATTCAGTATAAAGTTGTGTTATTATGATAATCATAGAAACTTCTTCTTCATTATATGTGACTGAACAAGTTGTTGTCCCACCAGGTATTAAACGCTTCAAAAGATTCAAAATTAAATTCTGAAACTTATTTAAAAGCGGTCTCCTTGGTTTAGTAGTATAAATGAGTTCCACAGGCTCACATATACAGTACAATTAGATACAATATCATATAGTATCAAAGATAAACTAAAGGTAAGTTTACTTGCGATTTTACATGTATCGTTTGAATAGCAACCCTCGTAGAATTTGGTTAACCGCCAGTTTCAGTTCAATTATTATTTGCTTCAAAACACGCATTGTAACTATGACAATGTTCATTCATGTGTTAATAACATCAAGTTACAATATGAACAAAATTTCTGAATTTTGTTGCGTATCAATTTCGTATATTCCTAATATGCCAAAGCGAAAATCAATGTAAGTAACTAAATATTTTATGCGGACTGTTTCACATTTTTCTTCCTCGTATTGTTGCCATATTATTTACCGACACTTTCCGAAGATTATCGACGATTTAGTCGGCTGCTCGGCCATCCATGGAAGTTGACCATCAATGTCAATTTCCCTCTCTGAGCAGCCTAGATAGCCGTGTAGTGTCGGTAGCGGTTTCCCAACTGGCTAAGAATAACGCTACGGTCCACCTGTACCGGTGGTATAAGTCCACCAAACAGGTAAGCCGTGTGGCATCCGGCGGAATTATTTTTTACCAAGAATTGATCCACTGGTTTCCTGTTCCATGTCGTAAAAGGCCACAAAAATAGGAACTCCTAAGTCAAGATGTATTTCCGTGCTGATGGCTGAATGGCTGCAGGAGGTTAAACAATGCAGTCGTGAACGGAATATCTTGGTATTTTCCCTTACTGTGTTAAGCGAAGCTCTGGCACAGTGGACGACTTCTTTCTTCGCAACTCGTGGGATTTAAATGATTAAAACATTTAAAAAAATCCTTACATGGTTCGCTATAGGCGATTATAAGCCAATATATTTGGTTTCTTGTAGTTGTTGTACGGTAAGTGCTGGAGGTGGAGTGTTCGTTACTTTAATTGATAATGGTTAGAGTAGCACAAATCAATCTCCAGCATAAACGTACAGCAACTATGAATCTATCCAGACTTCTGCACGAAGGTAAAGCTTCTTTAGCTTTGGTTCAAGAACCATATTTCCAAAAGGGAAACTTCTACGTTGGAAAATTGTTAAACCCAGTCTTTGTTGCCTTTAACAAGACCGGAATGACTAATCCACGTGAAATGCCTCGAGCATGCATACTTGCAAATAGTGCTCTCGATGTCTCTCTCATATCGGAGCTCACAACTCGGGATATTTGTGCTGTCACAGTTGGTATGACTACTGATGGCATAGACAGGAAATATGTCTATTGTTCGGCATATTTGCCGCATAACCAACCTTCGCCAAGCGATGACTTCAAAAAGGTTGTATCATACTGCTGCAAAAGTGATTTACCGCTTGTAATCGGCAGTGACATAAATGCTCACCATATCATTTGGGGCAGCACAGATATAAATTCGAGAGGCTCTGACATGATGGAATTTGTGAGCAGTACAAACCTGCACATAGTCAATGCAGGAAACCGTCCAACTTTTGCGAGATCTTTCAGAGAGGAGGTTTTGGACGTAACTCTCTGCTCTGATAGAATTGCGCATGAGTTGGTGAATTGGCTCGTCTCCGATGAGCTCGAACCTTCGTTGTCTGATCATAAGTACATATTCTTTGATCATTCAAACGTTAAATTTGATATTATCACATATCGTAATCCCAAATCTACAAACTGGGACCTCTATGAAGAGGGCTTGGCGACTAGATTTTACGGGTACCAACCAACAATTGAAACCCCAATTGATTTGGAAAATGTTGTCGACGAGACAAACTCACTCATAGTTGCAGCATATGAAGAGGCTTGTCCACTTCGGATTGTGCGAGCTACTAGAGGAACTCCTTGGTGGAATGCTGAACTTGCTAGACTAAGGAAACTATGCAGAAGAGCTTGGAACCACCGTCGCAGAAATGGGTCGGAGGCATTCGTGTTGGCTCGAAGGGCTTACAAAAATGCTCTTCGATCGTCTGAGCGAAGTGGTTGGAAAAGCCTCTGCACAAATGTCTCTAGTCTCAACGAGGCTAGCAGATTAAATAAGTTACTTTCGAAGTCTAAGGACTTTAATGTCAGTTTCTTAAGAACTTCAGATGGTGAACACTTGTCTGATGAAGGTGATGTACTTCACTATCTTTTTAACACTCACTTTCCAGGATGTATGGATCCATCACCGACAGCTCTTCCCGAGACTTTTTCAGGTAGTTACGATTCTTGGGCCCTTGCTCGAAGCGTTGTGACGATTGAATCGGTCAAATGGGCAGTTGAGAGTTTTGCTCCGTACAAGTCTCCTGGAAAGGATGGAGTTTTCCCAGTGTTACTGCAGAAAGGGTATGAACATTTCAAACATGTTTTGAAGAAAATACTTACTTTTAGTCTTGCGACTGGATATATTCCAAAAGCCTGGCAGGAAATAATTGTCAAATTTATTCCCAAAGGCGGTCGCGACACTTATGAGGAAGCGAAGAGTTTAAGGCCTATCAGTCTAAGCTCATTTCTTCTTAAAACAGTGGAACGCATAGTCGATCACTATATCAGAAATGTTAGTTTGGGCCTGCATCCGCTACATGGAATGCAACATGCTTACCAGCGTGGAAAGTCCACTACAACCCTGTTACATGATGTTGTGTACAACATTGAAAAAGCTTTCTCACAAAAGCAATCTTGCTTGGTAGTTTTCCTAGATATTGAAGGTGCCTTTGATAACGTGTCTTTCAATTCAATTCTGGAAGCAGCCCGTGGTCATGGCATACCATCAAGTATCACAAATTGGATACACGCAATGCTTAGCAATCGACTTCTTTGTTCATCGCTTCGGCAAGCAGAGATTAGAAAGCTAAGTGTCTGTGGGTGTCCTCAAGGTGGTGTACTATCCCCACTTTTATGGAACCTAGTCACTGATGGTTTGTTAAGGAAACTTAATAACCTCGGATTTCCGACTTATGGTTTTGCCGACGATTATCATATATTGATGACCGGTATAAGCATTAACACTCTCTTTGATTTAATGCAGCAAGCCCTGCGATCTGTTGAACAATGATGTTGTCAGGTTGGATTATCTGTAAATCCGGGCAAAACATCAATGGTGCTTTTCACTCATCGTAGGATAATTACAGGAGCTCGTCCGTTACAGTTCTTCGGTTCAGAGGTCACTGTGGTCGATCAAGTTAAATACGTCGGGGTTATTCTTGACTCAAAACTGAATTGGTCTGCTCACATTGACTTCAGGATTAAAAGAGCTTGCATGGCTTTCGGCCAATGCAGACGAGCTTTTGGAAAATCATGGGGACTCAAACCCAGATATATTCATTGGATCTACACAACTATTGTTAGACCAATTTTAGCATATGGATGTCTTGTATGGTGGCAGAAAGGAGAAGTCGCGACAGTTCAGTCAAAGCTAAATCATCTCCAAAGGATAGTCCTAATGGCGATGACAGGAGCATTCACGACAACTCCTAATGCTGCTCTAGAGGCGCTACTGTGTATTAAACCACTACATGTGTTCCTAAAACAAGAAGCATTATCTTGTGCATATCGTCTTAAGGTTACAGGGCTTTGGAACAGTAACCCATTAGATTATGCTACCAGTCACACTCGCTTGTGGTCTCAAATGGTTACGTGGGATGAGTATTTACTCGCTCCTAGTGACCTAACTCTCACATGCAGTTTTCCTTTCAAAACATTCAATGTGAGCTATCCTCTTCGTGAGGAATGGTTGTCTGGTTGGCTGGAACGACAACTTGATGAACACATAGTTTGTTATACGGACGGTTCTCTGTTGAATGGTCGTGCTGGTGCTGGTGTCTACTGTCGTGAAATGAGGCTGGAGCAGTCTCATTCCCTTGGTAGATACTGTACTGTGTTCCAAGCAGAAATCTACGCGATTCTGTGTGGAGTACAATCGGCACTTCAGCAGAGGATCTGTGGTAAACGAATTTATTTTTGTTCCGACAGTCAGGCAGCCTTAAAAGCACTCAGTTCGAATGACTCTCGGTCGAATCTAGTGATCGCATGTCGAACTCAAATTGAAGGCCTCAGCATTTCAAATGCTGATTACTTCTTATGGGTGCCCGGCCATTCTGGTATTACTGGAAATGAATGGGCTGATGAGTTGGCTAGAGCTGGTGCAACGAATGATTTCGTTGGTCTTGAACCAGCTTTACCACTTTCAACTAGTTGGATAAAGCACAAGATACGTTCTTGGGCTGCATCCAAACATGCCAGCTACTGGCGCAGCTTGCAAACTTGCGCTCAGACAAAAGCATTTCTACCAGATTTAAATCTGAAAATGTCAAAGTGTCTACTGCATTTCTCCAAGCATCATTGCAGTATTCTGGTCAGAGCTCTGACTGGACATTGCAAACTCAATTATCACATGGCTACTATTCAACGTGCTGAGTATTATTCGTGTGATTTGTGTGAATGCGATTATGGTACTTCATATCATCTGATATGTAACTGTCCCGCATTGACGCAGCTACGTATCCGGGTTTTTGGTTCTCCATACATGGTTGAGTCTGTGTATGCGGAGCTAAAATTGAAGGATATTCTCTCGTTTCTTACCCAATGTGGTAAGGAGCTATAGTCAGAAGGGTTCATCGTTCTTCCTGGAGTGAATGAATCCTTTCTGTATTCACCTCAATAGGGTTTAGCAGATTGTTTGGCATCTTTTAGGGGGTGCCGAATTTACTTCTGCTCGTACATACTGCGAATCGTTCTGCATTCTTCCGGGAGTGCAGAATGGTGTCGCTTTTGTAAGATCTTCAAATCCTCTCGGGGGTTGGAGGTTTTATTAACAGCGGACTGTTCGGGACCTCGTAGAGGTTCAGAATTTACTTCTGCTTCCACTAAATGTGATCCTCAGCAGATTGTTCGGCATCCCTTAGGGGTGCAGAATTTACTTCTGCTTTTATGTGTTTTTGTGTCGTCAATTTTTCCCATCCTCCTAGTCCAACCCTTACCATTTCCTTTCAATCCTTCCCTCTTATATATCGGGAAAATGATGCTAAAAACAAATTGATGGCAAGGAACAAATCTCCAAATATCAAGGGGAACGTGCCATTTGAGCCAATTTGTTCTGATTCCGGATTCCTGATACAATATGAACAAAATTTCTGAATTTTGTTGCGTATCAATTTCGTATATTCCTAATATGCCAAAGCGAAAATCAATGTAAGTAACTAAATATTTTATGCGGACTGTTTCACATTTTTCTTCCTCGTATTGTTGCCATATTATTTACCGACACTTTCCGAAGATTATCGACGATTTTGAAGAAGGATTAATAAAATTACACTATCACTGAGCTTACTGGTACAACATTTTTCGTTAAAATAAATAAAATCTTCTCTTGGATCGATTAACTGTTTATAAAATTAATAAGTTTGTATGTTTCTCGAAGATTATTGTCATAAAATAAAACAGTTTCATTTGTTCAGGATTAAATCTTTAGGTTGTTTGTATCTAAAATTGAGCTTTCAAGTAACTTTGAATTCTAGTTAAAGGACGTTATTCAAAATCTTAACAATGTAAAAAATTGTGGAAAGGGATCAAAATTGAATATAATTAATTATCAAGAAAAAATCTAATTGTCAATTTTATCATTCGCCAACAATGTAAGCGCTTAAACTAGAGCAAGTTTGTAATTAGTCAATTGAAAAAGTTTTTAGTTTAGTGTATCATCATCTCTTTATTTTTGTATATATTATGAAGACCTTAGAAACGTTCCATTTTTAATGTTATTGTGATCGGTCGTGTCTTGAATACAACCCTCTAATTTTTTTTTACCAGCGAGCATTCTCTTGAGGTCTGAGAACAGGAAAAAGTCACTGGGGGCCAAATCTGGAGAATAAGGTGGATGAGGGAGCAATTCGAAGTTCAATTCGTTCAATTTCAGCATGGTTTTCATCGACTTGTGACACGGTGCATTGTCTTGATGAAACAAAACTGTTTTCTTCTTCAAATGAGGCCCTTTTTTGAAATTTCGTCCTTCAAACGCTCTAATAACGCTATATAATTGTCACTGTTGATGGTTTGTCCATTTTCAAGGTAGTCGATGAAAATTATACCATGCGAATCCCAAATACAGACGCCATAACCTTACCGGCCGATTGTTGAGTCTTTCCACGCTTTGGGTTCGGTTCATCGCGTGCAGTCCACTCAGCTGACTGTCGATTGGACTCCGGAGTGAAGTGATGGAGCCATGTTTCGTCCATTGTTATATATCGACGAAAAAAATCGGTTTTATTTCGATATAACAGCTCCAAACACTGCTCAGAATCACCAATTCGTTGTTGTTTTTGATCGATTGTGAGCTCACGCGGCACCCATTTTGCACAAAGCTTTCTCATATCCAAATATTCGTGAATAATATGTCCAACACGTTCCTTTGATATCTTTAGGGTGTCAGCTATCTCGATCAACTTCACTTTACGGTCATTGAAAATCATTTAGTGGATTATTTTCACGTTTTCATCGGTAACAGCCTCTTTTGGACGTCCACTGCGTTCATCGTCTTCGGTGCTCATATGACCAGTACGAAATTTTGCAAACCACTTACGAATTGAGCCATTTTTTGGTATCGGCGGCTCTTTTTTTCATCAAAAAGTAGTGTTTCATCAACACACGAAATTCCTTTTTTTCCATTTTTTCACAATAACAAAAGTAGCTTCACTCAAAATGCAATATCTCACAAACTAATAATCAGACAGCTGTCATATTTATACACATATCTTTTGAAGGTTGGTACTAACTGAAAATGGTATGGATTTAATTCTAGTGGCGCCCTCTCATAGAAACGATACGAACTTTTCAGCCGATCTGTTACTCGAAAGAGAAAGTAAACAATGAGAAACTGTCATGTGCACTTGGGACCTTTTTTCGTGTTTGCCTTCAATTATCTTCAACGCAAACACCTGAAACACAAATCAAATACAGAGCTATAATTTTATGATTATTAACGTTTCTTTCATTTTTTATATTGGGTGATTTTTTAAGAGCTTGAGAACTTTTTTAAACAATAAAACGCATAAAATTTGCAAAATCTCATCGGTTCTTTATTTTAAACGTTAGATTGGTACATGACATTTACTTTTTGAAGATAATTTCATTTAAATGTTGACCGCGGCTGCGTCTTAGGTGGTCCATTCGGAAAATCCGCTTTTTTATCGACAAATTTTGTTCAGCGATGAGGCTCATTTCTGGTTGAATGGCTACGTAAATAAGCAAAATTGCCGCATTTGGAGTGAAGAGCAACCAGAAGCCGTTCAAGAACTGCCCATGCATCCCGAAAAATGCACTGTTTGGTGTGGTTTGTACGCTGGGGGAATCATTGGACCGTATTTTTTCAAATATGCTGTTGGACGCAACGTTACAGTGAATGGCGATCGCTATCGTTCGATGCTAACAAACTTTTTGTTGCCGAAAATGGAAGAACTGAACTTGGTTGACATGTGGTTTCAACAAGATGGCGCTACATGCCACACAGCTCGCGATTCTATGGCCATTTTGAGGGAAAACTTCGGAGAACAATTCATCTCAAGAAATGGACCGGTAAGTTGGCCACCAAGATCATGCGATTTGACGCCTTTAGACTATTTTTTGTGGGGCTACGTCAAGTCTAAAGTCTACAGAAATAAGCCAGTAACTATTCCAGCTTTGGAAGACAACATTTCCGAAGAAATTCGGGCTATTCCGGCCGAAATGCTCGAAAAAGTTGCCCAAAATTGGACTTTCCGAATGGACCACCTAAGACGCAGCCGCGGTCAACATTTAAATGAAATTATCTTCAAAAAGTAAATGTCATGTACCAATCTAACGTTTAAAATAAAGAACCGATGAGATTTTGCAAATTTTATGCGTTTTATTGTTTAAAAAAGTTCTCAAGCTCTTAAAAAATCACCCTATATATACCAATTCCTGAAGACTCTCATTTTCTGTAATGTTATCTGCCATGCTGCAGTCAATATTTTGATCCAGAGATCCTTCAATACGTCGACGTTCAACCACGCGTTCATCTGATTTTCTGGCTAGGTATTCCATATGATAGAATATACGGCCGGTGTGTCTTTTTGTGCCTTTAGCATGTGGATGGATGCGCATTTCATTTCCAAAAAGTGCAATAAAAAAATACGTTAGACACTGAGAAGTGTCCTATTTTTATATGATTATTTACGTGTCGATGTAATCCAGACACATACACGGGGTTATGCTTCCGGCTTAAAAACATATTATTACCTGAAAAAATCAAATATTGGTAAATTAAAGGATACTTACTGAAAATTTCAATAAGGCGTCTTCCTCCTGTAACCGCTGGATTACCTATTCCATCTTCACTGGATAAAATCATTTTTAGGAATGATTTCAATTTTACGCGTTTAAAATTCTCAAAATGGTTGCTGTTTGACAGTTAATTTTCGTTGAATTTTAGATTTACCGAAGTTCGGTAATCGAAAATTATTTTACAGGGCGGACTGTATGTTTTTTACCGTACTCGGCGACTATTCGTATTTACCGAATCATTTGCGTTTTTTTTTACAGAATCTTGTAGAAAAATGTGCGTGCAACTGATCGTACTCTAAAAATTTGCATAATTTTTGTAAACTAAAATTCGTATACCGGAAATTCGGTTATTTCTGATGTTTACCGAAAGTTTTTGTCAAAGAAATTACCGAACAGCGAAATAAAATCTTAGTGTGTATGATAATGAGAAAAAGTTTATGACTTCAACCGAAATCGTAGAATGGTAGAGAAACTAACCGCTATAAAAATAACTGCTTTCATACAAAACTTGAACACAAGCTTGGCGAAGCTTAAATATCGAAATCGCAAGTATGAACAAAGATATAATTGCATACATTTGGGATATTGGTGTAATTTCGTCGGCTATAATACAAATCAAGAAAAAACGATGGTCGGTGTTGGTTCCTAATCAAGATCAATCTAAGCAGACTCTCGTGCAATTGCGGATTCAAGAGTGTGACGATTGATTGAACTGTTTGATTGTAGATAATTAGAAATTTTGGTTGCCTTGTTCCACATCATTGGCTGCGAACAACCCCATAGGGCTGATCCTTGTAGTTTTTTAACTTTATTGAAATTCCAAATTAAGAAAATATGCGAAATCTCTTTGCAATTTTCATTTCTTTCCAAAAATGTTGTGACCGAAGCTCAGCTGCTGAATTCGTTGAGAAGAAAATACAGTTTTGTGAAGAGAGACATTTTAAGATTTACTTCTCTTCATGAGAATTGAGACATATTTCTGTGAAAATTGGTTGCACAATCCATCACACGAAACGGCGATTGGAGTTACGAGTTTCGAAAGTAACGCATTTTCTGAACATTGATCAATTTTCATAGTAGAATAATTATCGCTAATGATTTGGATCATTTTGATCGTAAAACCATGAATAATTATCATAACTTCATAAGAAGAATTATCATGACAATGATAACGAATTTCTTTCCGTGTACAGGGTCCGGCACTCGAAGTGTAACCAATTAAAAAGGCCATAAATTCAGTTTGGAAAATTACTTTTACTTAATTCAAAGTACAAAATGTGTAAAAATAATACAAAATTCAGAATCAATTCACTTTTGCTCGATATGATCACCTTTTGCCTTGACTATGGCCTTGAGACGGTCAAAAATCGAATCGCAAGCTGCCCGAATGTGACTTGCAGGTGTATTTTGGCCCACTCGCGGACAATAACTTTTTTCAGCGCCTCGAGACTGGTGTATCTTTTAGTTCGGACTTTGCTCTCCAAAATGGCCCAAAGAGAATAATCCATTGGATTCGCATCTGGTGGTGAATTCGAGAGCCATTGTGTGGACGTGATGAAGTTCGGAACGTTGTTTTTCAGCCATTCTTGGTTCACTCGAGCTTTGTGAGACGGTGCCGAGTCCTGCTGAAACGTCCATGGTCTGCCACTGAAATGTTTGTCTGCCCACGGCTTCAAAGCAACCTCCAGAATACTTTCCCGATAATATGTCGCATTTACCTTGACGCCAGGCTCGATGAAAACGATTGGAGAGCGCCCATCTGCGGTTACAGCGGCCCAAACCATTATCTGTTGCGGGTGCTGCCTCCTGGTGGCCAATCGATGGCTCAAATTATCGTATGAACGGTCGGTCAAGTAAACCCTATCGTTTTGAGAGTTTACGAATTGCTCAATTGGAAAAATTTTCTCGTCAGAAAATACCATGTTCGGAAATTGACCGCTTTCGGCCAAACGAAGCAACTCCTTCGCTCTCTCAAGTCATCAAGTCAAGGCAAAAGGTGGTCATATCGAGCAAAAGTGAATTGATTCTGAATTTTGTATTATTTTTACACATTTTGTACTTTGAATTAAGTAAAAGTAATTTTCCAAACTGAATTTATGGCCTTTTTAATTGGTTACACTTCGAGTGCCGGACCCTGTACTGTCGTACATTCGCTTCAAAGCTAACTGAGTTTGTTATTGAAAAAGGCATGGTTTCAAAAACGGGTAAACAATACCGAAATTTAAATTCAATAGATATCACCTCTCAAACAAAATTATTACTATCGGCTACTTGGAACAAAAAAAATCGTTATCAGTAATCGTGCTGTTTGTGTGGGAAGCCTACACAGAAGAAAAAAATTAATTTTACAGATGACGTGATTCTACAAATGATACAATTCATAACTACTTAACTTTTCAAATGATGCAATTTTCCACTCGTATAGAATTTTACAAGCTCCGAGTGTAATTTGCAATCGGCTACCAAACTTCTCTGGTTCAGTCGTATAACCGACGTGCTTTGTGATCTAATGTTTCTCGGTTCAAGTTGCGCTGCTACCATCGATATTTTGTTTTTGGCATTAAAAATGCCTTACTCTTCACTATATGGGGCCGGGTGTCAATTAAAAATTTCAAAAATAGTCGCGTAACCTTTTTGTGTCATAATTTTGAACGTTAATAACTCGGTCATTTGTTGATGGATTGTTATAATTTAACAACCAATCGATTCGGAAACTTTTAACTTAAACATGTATGACGACGTCTTTTCAGTATTTCAATAGCATACTATTGAAAAAATGGTTGGAATCGACCTATGTTTTCATCCACCAATCCCTGTTGTATAAAATGACGTCAACTTCTTATTCGGCATAGGAGGCTTTGCGTCATGCATAAAAAAACACTGCATCGTTATGCGTAGTATAAAGAGAAATCTATAAATATAGGCTGCACAATATTTCTTTGCCTAGATGATGTTTGACTGTGAATGAAACAAGTAGCTTGTCCAGTGAGCTAATGACTGGATTGTATATGCGAATTTCCTGTTGTCTACGCAACACCGTGTTCGCTTGAGTATATTATATATCATCTAGCTATTGAAAAACGAATCAGCGTGGTTACCGATTCTTTTGAAATATCCCATGTATTTATCAAATTTTTCGTCGATTTTACCATTAAAAATGCCTATTATGAGACAACGTCATTTAAATATTTCAATTCCATACCATTGAAAAATTGGTTTGAATTGAGTATTTTATTTTGGTTCTCTGGTAACTATTAGGCCAATTTAGAATTATCGGCGATAGATTTTTCGGATCTAATTTGCAGCGCTTGTTCCTCGATCATTTGTTAATGGATTTTCCTAATTTAAATGATTCCATAGCTTCAATATTGTAAGCTTAAAAATGTTTTAATTTGTCAACGGATCGGTTTGCATACTTAAATCTCCATTCCCATACGAACAAAACGTGACAATATGACTGAACAAGTTGTTGTCACACCAGGAATTAAACGCTTCAAAAATTCAAAATTAAATTCTGAAACTTATTTAAAAGCGGTCTCCTCGGTTTAGTAGTATAAATGAGTTTCACAGGCTCACATATACAGTACAATTAGATGCAATATCATATAGTATCAAAGATAAACTCAAGGTAAGCTTAGCTGCGATTTTACATTGATTGTTTGAATAAGAACCCTCGTAGAATTTGGTTAACCGCCAGTTTCAGTTCAATTATTATTTGCTTCAAAACAATAAGCGTCTGATGGCTACACGCGTTGTAATTATGACAATGTTCATTCATGTGTTAATAACATCTAGTTACAATATGAACAAAATCTGGGAATTTTGTGGCGTATCCATTCCGTATATTTCTAATATGCCAAAGCGAAAATCAATGTAGGTAACTAAATATTTTATGCGGACTGTTTCACATGTTTCCTTCCTCGTATTGTTGCCATATTATTTACTGACACATTCCGAAGATTATCGACGATTTTGAAGGATTAATAAAATTACACCATTACTGAGATTACTGGTACAACATTCTCTTGGATCGATTAACTGTCTATAAAATTAATAAGTCCACCCAGTGAACGACCATTATTAGGTTAAAACTGGGGGTAAATAAACGATATAAATCAAATAATATTGATAAGGGCATATTCAGGAGTGTTCTAGTTCTAGATGTATAATTTAAGTCAGTTTTAAAATTTAAATCTAGAAATTATAACAAAATAAACTGGCAGCCCCAGCAGCGTTTTATCTGTGTTTCAAATATAGGAAAAATAGAACGGCAGTGTATACCAGTTTTAAATTTGACAGTAGAACTGTTCGAATAAATAAAACTAAAACGACTTGCTGGGGATACGTTTGTTTCAGTTTCATTTATATTATAGACCACCCATATGAATCTGACAGCTGCTGAATTTGCTCTAAGTTTGTACGTTTCTCAAAAATTATCATCATAAAATTAAATGGTTTCATTTGTTCAGGTTTAAATCTTTAGCTTGTTTGTATCTAAAATTGAGCTTTCAAGTAACTTTGAAGTGTAGTGAAGTTTAGTGTATCATCATCATTATCATCTTTATTTTTGTATTTATTATGAAGACCCTAGAAACGTTTCATTTTTAATGTTATTGTGCTCGGTCGTGTCTTGAATACAAATCTCTAATTTTTTATTTTTATTCGTTTTCTACACCATGTAATTTTCGAACTACAAAGTTCTTCTTGTTCTGTTATATAAATTTGTGTGAAATACGACGCACAATTCAAGTGCATCCTAAAAGATTTAAAATCACAAGATTTTTTCGAACTGTGTACACATTAATGTGTTTGCTTATTCTGGCGGTTTTATTTTGGCATTTTCCAAAAGTGCTTGTACTGAAGTAGCTAGTAGAGGCTCGATTATCTTTCGTTTGCAGGAATGCTCAACAATGCGAACAATTCAGAACGACGATATTCTATCAATGCCGTTATCTTATCGTTGCAAACAGCGTGGCTTCATTTACGCTTACGTACACAGACAATGGGGTTGAGTTGAAATTCTAGGTAATGGTTTTGAGTAGTAGTTGAATAGTATGTCATGAATTGTAGTGTCAATGTGCTTTGCTTTGCTCGGAGCCGACAATTGTTGACAGACTGGGTATTGGTCTTATTAACTAGATATCGAAAATTCAATTGGTTGTTCTCTGTGTGAATTTCCAACCTCCCTGATACAAACTAAATTGTTTACAATTATTACGCTGGAAGCGGAAGATATCGGAAAAGGATACCCACATTTTGCGCATTACTCACCAAAACGAAAAAGATAAGATAACATCACTTCCCGGCAAAACACGCACTGAAAATAGCGCAAACCGAACGATGCATTCTCACCTCCCTCGCACCTCTCGACCGATGTCAGTCTTATCTTGGTCGGAATTTTCAACCACCGCCAGTCGGGTTTCGTTATCAAATCAAGAAAGGTCGTCTTTTTGCTAATCGCGGTAGGCTGTGCCTAGGTTACCATTAGTTCCAGTACATAAAATCACGTTTGATTATGAGAAAGCTTCTGCCTCCACCCAAACACGTCAGTATCCGCGTAGAAAACCAATAAAAAACCGCAATCCTCCGATGGCGAAAACCTTCTAAAACTGTTTACTCTTGGTTTTCTTTGTTTTCAGATGGCACACCGGCACCGTCACCGGATGGAATCGGCCAGTGATAACAGTGCCCCGTCCACATCGAGCAAATCGGACAGTTCCGATGGATCCGCATCGGAGATCTGCGAAGTAATTCAGGAGTGGTCTCTGGACGCCGAATCGCAGTCAATTCCCAGCCAGATTAGCAGCGGAAGTAGTTCGAGCGGCAGCAGCCACCATCATCATCACCACCATCATCATCACCATCATCTGCATCACAATCAGCGTCAACAGCAGCAGCAACAGTCGCAACAACAACAACAACAACAACAACAAACGCAACATCAAATATCGGCCATGAACGGAAGCTACATCAACGAAGACGACTCCGAACTGGACTACGGCAAGCACGATCTGATCAGTCTGGATAATGGCATGATTACGGATTTCGAGCGAGCCCAAGTGGAAAGCTTCTTCAGCGGTCTGGGCACGGAGGTAAGTGGCGGAAATGACATTGCCTGACGTTGCCAGGCAGGATTTTATGGCTTTGTGATAGCAGTATTACGATTACCGAGAATCGTCCGTGAATCACGCGAATGACGGATCTTCGATGCGTGGTGGGTGGGGATCAAAACAAAAGATAAAATTAATGCTTTCCGGAATACTGGTTCGTGTGTGATTCGCGTGATTCGATTTACTCTTGAATATTCACATCAGCTCAGGATGCTCAGCCGGCATCAATTATACATCCAACCGAATTGTGCCGAGCGCGACAATTCTCCATTCATTTTCAAATACATGATGGAATGTAGCGGATTATTAGCGTGAACAAAGGTACCAAAGGCTCGGAATTTTAATTAGACCACCAGCTTGGTTGGTTTGAAGTGACGGCACTCAATTCAATTTGGGATTTCAATAGAAACGTTAGCATTTGCCTCTCCGCAGTATTCTCATTTCATTCTCAAAATTTGATGATTGTACCATATTTCTTTAATTGGCAGTTTCATGTATCTGGTGTGCCGAAATCAATTTCATAATTTACATTAGTAAACCAGATCAGATAAATGGTTCAAATTAAACAATTCAATCAGTCGTAGGGTTACGGCTCCCTATTTCATCTGAGCTCCTTTTTCCATCTCATCCCTTTACCTCATTACTTTGAACATCAATAATATATTACAACGTACCTGAACCAAATTGTAGAATGTTTTAAAATGATTATTCAAGATGTTGTCACACTTTCTCATTGGAAGAAATGGCTTTAAATTCTTCGGTGATCGTTTTTTTTTTCATTTAAAACAAACTCACTTTTCAATTTAGGACACATTTTCGTCTCAAGATTTATAGTTCGTCATGTTTCTGAATATCTACTAATCGAATCGTCTAAAAACATGATCACTATTTCGCACAATCACACTACTAATTGAATGCTGGATGACTTCATAATTAGTAATGTTCACTTGCCACTTGTTTAATTAACGATTAAAAACTTCAAAAATTATCCGAAAAGAATATGAGATGAAAGTTTTTCACTTAGTTCACTTATTTGCGCTTTGTTTTCATCTCATTTGGTTTCGCAAAGTTGCCAAGTTTTCTCATAATGTTACAAAAAAAAATTGGTTTTCCTTCTTCAAATTATCATCAACAAGTATTTTGTTGGTATCCGTGACATTAGTGTAATTATATTGTTGATATTTATATATCAATAAAACTGTTTCGGATTTTAATATTACCAAATAGAGCGTGTTAAATACTATTCAAATAACCATTGTGGCAAATATAGTAGCACTGGTTTCTTTCCGTTATACGTCACTATAATACTGTTAAGTGTGTGTGTTTCATCAGCTGTGCACAGAGATGCCAGATATTTTCATAGAAAATATGTATGTGCTCTATCTGTTTTCACTAATAAAATGAATCAGCTCAAATTGGTTTAAAATTTTAATATATATGTTTATCAGTGTTCATCGTCAAATATTTGCACAAAAGATTTCCATTTTAACATGTGATTTGTCTGTTGATTAATAAACTTTTAAAGAAGTACTGCAATCAAATACTAACAAATACTCAGAGAGAAAAGTCTAACTTTTTACCTTTACAAATCTGTATTAAATTTAGAAAATCCGTAAAAAATCTGTAATCTGATTTAAATCAGTATGAAAACGCCAAATTCTATACAATACAGATAAATCTGTATAAATGGCATCTCTGGTTCTGCATTTTGTTTTTAGAAGGGCTAATGCCTAAATAGTAACAATTGTTTTTTTTTGTTTTTTTTTTAAGTTCTCTAAATCAACTGCACAGTAAAATTTTAAATTCAAAACGATCCAAAAAATTTTAAACGTCGAAATGATTCCAAACTGTTTCTAAAAATATCGTGTGTTGTCTCATAGATGGCATTAGGCCCTTTTTTAAGAAGAATTTTGACATTTTTAACATGATAGTGTAATAGTGGAATGTTTTGCTTTGATTGCTGTCGCCATTGCTCATTAATAGGATGAATAAAGGACCAACGATAGGATGAATACAAATTCTTTGAAATAAAAGTAGGAGCAAAGTAGTGAACATATTAGAAGTGTTTTAACTGATTTTATAATATTATTTTAATTTCCAAGGAATGTGAATCAATTCCCAATGTGGAGCAAAGCGAATTAGGCAGAAATATGAAAAAATCGTGGCTAAAACAGGGTTTTAAGATAACGTCCTTTCAAACGAGATGAAATAGGGAGCCCTTACCCTATATATTGCTATAGAATTGTACGAGCGTCATAACGCAAACCTTTCTGTTTTCGAGAGACATTTTGAAAAATTCGGATTCGGATCGGTCGGGTCGGCCTAATACGGATTTTGTATTTGTCTTGCACCAGACGAAATGATATCAATAGACGAAAGTGTTAACTTTTTCCAAACCTATTTCCATCACCTGGTGGTGACTTTCTCATATTACTGTGGAGTCGGGCAAAATTTAGAAGAATTTTTACGACGCCACTTCTTAAACTTTTCACACTTCACACTGTAATTCTGGTACCGGAGTTTTAGACCACTGTTTCCGGTACCTTTGTTGCAGGGACCTGGGAATCGATATAGTCGAAGGAACGAGGAAAGAAATTGTGTGGTGGGTGAGGCGAGAGAACTGCACAAAACAAGAGAGATGCTTCAGGAATGAGAGATATTATGAAAGCAACACCATTTCGCACTCCCGGAAGAATGCAGAACGATTCGCTGTATGTACGAGCAGAAGTAAATTCGGCACCGTACAAGTGATGCCAAATAATCTGCTAAAACCTTTTTAAGGTCTCTCCAGGAAGAACGATGAACCCCTCTGGCTATTGCTCCCCACCACATTGGGAACCACAGAAACGATAGAATATTCTTCAATTTCAGCTCCCCCATTCACATATTCAACCATGTATAGAGAACCAAACACCCGGATACGTAGTTGCACCGATGCGGGACAGTTACATATCAGACTAGCTGACCCGTTGAACTTCGTCTCGACTGGAATTATTTTTTGGCATTAAAAATGCCTTACTGTTCACTATATGGGGCCGGGTGTCAATTAAAAGTTTCAAAAATAGTCGCGTAACCTTTTTGTGTCATAATTTTGAACGTTAATAACTCGGTCATTTGTTGATGGATTGTTATAATTTAACAACCAATCGATTCGGAAACTTTTAACTTAAACATGCATGACGACGTCTTTTCAGTATTTCAATAGCATACTATTGAAAACATGGTTGGAATCGACCTAAGTTTTCATCTACCAATCCCTGTTGTACAAAATGACGTCAACTTCTTGTTCGGCATAGGAGGCTTTGCGTCATGCATAAAAACACCGCATCATTCTGCGTAGTATGAAGAGAAGTCTATAAATATAGGCTGCACAATATTTCTTTGTCTAGTTGATGTTTGACTATGAATGAAACAAGTAGCTCGTCCAGTGAGCTGATGACTGGATTACATATGCGTACTTTTGCTGGATTGTCGCTTTTGCATTATGTGTTGGTGAAATTTCCTGCTGTCTGTGCAACACCGTGTTCGCTTGAGTATCTTATATATCATCTAGCTATTGAAGAACCGAATCAGCATGGTTACCGATTCTTTTGAAATATCTCATGTATTAAGCAAATTTTTGGTTGTTTTTTCCTGAGGCTGGGTGTCAATTTAAAACATGCAAAACTAATCGCGTAAAATTTTTCTGTCATAATTTTGAACGCTTATAACTCAGTCATTTGTTGATGGATTTATATAATGCAACAACCAATCGATTTGGAAACATTTAACTTAAACTTATGAGACAACGTCATTTGAATATTTCAATTGCATACCATTGAAAAATTGGTTTGAATTGAGTATTTTATTTTGGTTCTCTGGTAACTATCAGGCCAATTTAGAATTATCGGCGATAGATTTTTCGAATCTAATTTGCAGCGCTTGTTCCTCGATGATTTGTTAATGGATTTTCCTAATTAAAATGATTCCAAAGCTTCAATATTGTAAGTTTAAAAATGCTTTAATTTGTCAACGGATCGGTTTGCATACTTAAATCTCCAGTCCCATACGAACAAAACGTGACAATGTGACTGTACAAGTTGTTGTCCCATCAGGAATTAAACGCTTCAAAAGATTCAAAATTAAATTCTGAAACTTATCTAAAAGCGGCCTTCTCGGTTTAGTAGTATAAATGAGTTCCACAGGCTCACATATACAGTACAATTAGATGCAATATCATATAGTATTTACCTGTGATTTTATATGTATCGTTTGAATAGGAACCCTCGTAGAATTTGGGTAACCGCCAGTTTCGGTTTAATTATTATTTGATTCAAAACAATAAGCGGCTTGTGGCTACACGCGTTGTAACTGTGTAACAATGTTCATTCATGTGTTAATAATATAAAGTTACAATATGCACAAAACTTCGGAATTTTGTTGCGTATCCATTCCGTATATATATGTAAAATAGTTTTTTTTGCTCAGTATCAAATCTTTAGGTTGTTTGTATCTAAAATTGAGCTTTCGAGTAACTTTGAACTCATCATAATTGACTTCTAGTTAAAGGACGTTATTCAAAAACTTAATAATGTAAAAAATTGTGGAAAGGGATCAAAATTGAATAGAATCAATTATCAAGAAAGAATCTAATTGTCAATTTTATCATTCGCTAACAATCTAAACGCTTAAACTAGAGCAAGTTTGTAATTAGTCAATTGAATAAGTTTTTAGTTTAGTGTATCATCATCATTATCATCTTTATTTTCGTATTTATTATGGGAACCCTAGAAACATTTCATTTTTAATGTTATTGTGCTCGGTCGTGTCTTGAATACAACCCTCTAATTTTTTTTAACAAATTCATATTCAACACATTATACTCGACCCGAAGAAGACCTATCGTCAAAAATTATTGTGAACATGTTAAAAGCTTTTGTTATGCAAAAATTAAGCAAATGCACCGATCGCCATCTCATCATTTGAGTCAATGCATTGAACAGAGATTGTAGATCTCTCCCAGACTACTGGTTTCGACTTATGGGATGAAGGGTGGAGTAGAGATGACCAAGATGAATACTTTGAATTGATTCCGCAAATTTACGAAAGCTGTCCCCTACGACTTGTTGTTTGTCATTGCATGTTAGGGCTTCATTGTAGACTGGAGACGTTTAAAATTTTTATGGCAAATCCTTGGTACTAAAGACTGTCCCAAAAAGTATGGACGCAACCAAAAACCGCTGCCATTTCGCAATGGTTCAGAATCTGTCAATTTTTATGACTGCGTCCTGTTGTTTACACTCTTCTCTAACCACTTGTGCAGTTGTTTATTCGTTTTCATTAGTTTGTTTCGAAATGCGTGGACTTTCAGCAGAACAACGTCGAAAAATTGTGTTCAAATGGTGCACAGAACGCGGACTGTCACTGAGAAAGATAGCAAAACTGGAAGGAGTAAGTGAAAATGCCGTGCGAAACGCAATCAGGAAGTTCGGTGAGGATAACACCTTTGGGGATAAACCGAAAACGGGTCGAAAAAAAAGTCCGATAAACGTATACTGAAGGCGTTCGAGCAAAAGAAGGAGGTTTCAGTTCGGGATGTGGCCAAAAAAGTGGGCACTTCGAAGTCAAATGTTTTTTTTATAATTAAATTTTTATTCTGGCCTTTTTGCGTAAAAGCTTTACGTGGCCGATTGGCTTACATTTGTGTTACTTAATTATTTTTTTTTTTGCTATTGGATCTCGTGTCACCCTTTTTCTAGGGGGAGATGAGTTTCCATTTCCACCCAACGAGGATCGGGGGTCACTTCGTCCGCGGTTTATCTCATCATCCATTGCTTCATCGTCGGTGTTGTGTGTGATTTCCGTTTTATTTTCGTTTTTCTTGTTGATCGTAGATTTGGGCTCGTTGAGAGTTGTTGTAGATGCGCTTTGTTGTACATTGGTTGCAGTTACCGGTTGGTTGGATGGTAAGCTGTTAACTGCAGCTGGTGTACTTTGTTCTATAGGGGTTACGTTGGATGGTTTCGTTGAAGGGGACACTTCCCTGTTGTTGGTGACTGTCACAGGTGTACTGGGGTTGCTTGGGGTTGGTGTGAAGGAAGCACCGTTGTCCTTTGGTGTAGTTGTCTCCTTGTCCAGTTTATCACATGGCTTACCGTAGCGAACAGCTTTTTGGCAATATTGACATGTGGCCATCTGATTGTCATAGGTAACAAGTGATTTGCACGGTATTCTTGTATCCTGACCGAATGTTACATAAGAAGGTATAGGCCTCCTCAAGCGCATGCGTAACAACGTACGCCATTTAGAATACCGGGGAAAAAATTCCACTTTTCTTTTTCGATAGAGAGAATATCTCCGTATTGGGACATAGTTGCGCGAATATAAGGATCGGGGACGCATGAGGGTAGATCATGCACACGCACTTCTATAGCACTATCATCCATATATACTGGAATGTTGTACTTAATGTTCTCGTGCTCCACATAGTGCACATTGTTATTCTCTTTAGCGAATTGAATTGCATCTAATTCTTTATAAAACTAGATGTAAACAACTTTATTCGTCTTATTGCATTGAAGTAAATGCACACGTTTAATGTCAAGATGCATTTGCTCCTAAAGCAAACCTTCAAGTTCTCGTATCGAAGGTCGAATTTGCACTGCCTGAAGTCAACAACAATTGTATTCTTTCGTGTCGGCGGTAGCTTTTGTTCGTTTGGTTCACTCATTTCGAGGTCGTTCTATTGTTCACTACACAATACTGTACTTGGTTTCTTCTGTCCGATTTTGTTTTATCGACTGACTTGGATGAGATGTGAAAGCGAACTGTTACACGATAATTGTTTGGTATAATAATAGGGTCTGGGGGATTATGCTGAGATATTGTTCTTTGTATTTAGCCACATTTAATGAAAAAGAATTATCTATGATTATCATCATAACACAACTTTATACTGAATCTATTTGCGCGCCACCGCGTTGTTCGTATGTAAATGGAGATTTCAGTATGCAAACTACCCGTTGACGAATTAAAACATTTTCAAACTTTTTTCAAATTAAGTTAAATGAGGGAAATTTATCAATAAATCACAGAGATACAAGCGCTTCAAATTAGGTTCGAAAAATCTATCTCCGATAGTTCTAAGTAGGCCTGCTAGTTACCGGAGAATCAAGATAAGCAAGCCATGGGTAAACTAAAGCAGAAATGTATTCGGCCATATATTTATAGATTTCCTTTTGTGCTATAGTTCATACTGCGCAAATCGGACGAGAGTTTGACATCATTCACTGCGACTGTCATTGGCTTGTGAAAACATAGGTCAATTCAATCCAATCTTTGAATGATATGCAATTTATATACTTGAATGACGTTACCGCAAAGGTTTAAGTTAACTGTTTCCGAATCGATTGGTAGTTAAATTATATAAATTCATCAACAAATGACTGAATTCTAAGCGTTCAAAATTATGATAGAAAAAGATTACGCGGTTATTTTTGCATTTTTTTAAACTGACACCCAGCCTCGTACAGTGAAGAGTTAGCAAAAGCGACAATCCAACGAGCGAACGCATGTACAATCTAGTCATCACCTAACTGGACGAGCTACTTGTTTCATTCACAGTCAAGCATCAACTGAAACCAAGAAATGATTTGCAGCATATATTTATAGATTCCTCTTCGAACTACGCAGAATGATGCGGTGTTTTTATGCCTGTCGCAAAGCCTCCTATGCCGAACAAGAAAATGACGTCAATTTGGTCAGCTGGGATTGGTGGATGAAAACATAGGTCAATTCTAACCATTTTTTCAACAGTATGCTATTGAAATACCGAAACGACGTTGCCATACATGTTTAAGTTAAAAGTTTCTGAATCGATTGGTTGATAAATTATATCAATCCATCAACAAACGACTGAGTTATTAATGTTCAAAATTATGTCGAAAAAAGGTTACGCGGCTATTTATGAAACTTTTAATTGACCCCTGGCCCCGTATAGTGAAGAGTAAGGCATTTTTAATACCGAAAAGTTTTGTGTAATGAAAGTGGAAACCGCCTATCATAAGGCTGTTTTCGAAATGGATGTGAAGAGTAAGTGCAAGAAAATGAAGTTTGCGCTCGTTTCAAAATCCAAGATGGTGGCTTCCGGTTTTTTGATATTGCTTAAAACTCGTAACAATATGGGTATTTTCGGAACGGGATTGATGAGTAGCTGTTGGGAAACGATGTTGATAAAAAGTGTTCGTGAACGGAGGTTTGGGTGTATTCATATCTTGCTCTACAGTCAGCTAGCATTTCACAACTCCATACACGCCAAACAATTATCGGAGATCTAGCATGCGTTGAGTGAAAAATTTCCAATTCCAAACGAACCAATTTTCCAGTTTTTCTCTACTTTCCCGCAGGATTGTTCTTCGTCTTTTTGAAACAAAAAAAATCATTTGTTGCTCGGTCCACACACACTTTTGCCGCTATTATATATATATATATATATATATATATATATATATATATATATATATATATATATATATATATATATATATATATATATATATATATATATATATATATATATATATATATATATATATATATATATATATATATATATATATATATATATATATATATATATAAACAAAAACCTATTATTAATCCACCAATTGGTGTAATAACGTCTTTATTTTGTCAATGTCACACAGCCTCTTCAAACATTCTTGCTAAGATATTTTCTGACACTAATTCCCTGGGCAACGAATGATGCGACTAAGCCGTCAATTTACACTTCTTACAACAAAAAAAAAAACAAAAGTAAATACGTTGTACTCAGTCGAACCAACCCGGAATCGATCCTTTGTTGGTGACGGGAAATTGTAAAGCTGATTGCAAATTGACTGAGAGAGCCTGAAATAGACAATTGGTCATTAGGTGGTTTCAAGTTATGCCTGGAATTCGTTTCCAGTTCGAATTAACTTGATACGGTTGGTGGGAGTTTCAATATATCACACTCATCCTAAACCGGTGAATTTAACTCGAATAGGAGACATAACTATTAGGAACTATGTACCGAAAAGGGATCTTTAAACTTGTTTCGTCTGGCACAGTTCCGGCACTGCTATTCCGCACATCGCGGTGACTTTGTATATACTGGGGTCGAACATCGTCTCGTATCAAGACTGGGTCAGACAGGAACTTTAAAAGAATTTTTACGTGTTCAGCATATTCTCTCTAGCATTCCGCAAAATAACATGGAGACACTATTAATTGGTACAACAGCTCTATTATTATTTATTTTCAGTTTTTGGAATTTATTCAAGTACAACGCCCGTGGATAAGGTTAGATCGGTCGACCTTCCACGGTCGGATGCTGTTTTCTTGCTTCGATGTCAACCTCGACAGCATTCTTGGCACGAAGTGTTTCTATAAAATTTTTTAATGTATCCAACCAACCATGGACAATCTCGGGGTCATTATTGATGGCGTTTTGGGCGGCTAACTGCTTAACAGTAGGATCTTCATCGGGAGTAGGTAAGGCACAGGCTACGGCCAACAGCATCGCAAGAACAAGGGCGAACTTCATTTTGCTTGATTTTGGATCGGTTGAACTCGACAAGTTACTACTGAATCTGGAAAAAAATATCGCATTTATATAGTGAAATTCAAGCGATGTCGTTAGTATATTGCTGTTTGCGTAATTTGACCGAGAGTTTCCTTCAAAATTATTTGCGATACTTTTGTAACACACAATATTTAAACAACTGGAAGCAATGACGTGTTTCAGCTGAAGCAAAAACCGATTTTTTTATGTCGATGGATATTTCTGTGCTTCTATGATTGTGCTACAAAGTCAATCCGGTCACATGAATTCAGATGTTTTAAGCGCAATTATTTAACATTCAACAGTAGAGAACGTTTTATCAAACAATTGCAAGAATTATATCCGGAAAAGTTATAAATTGGTACCTTAATAATCTCAACTTCATCATTCATCTCATATGGGAGTTATAGAAGTTTCTATCTTTTGGGAATACTAGAAGGAAAACGAACGGCGAAACGATATTCTACTGAAATTTCGGAAAATATAGCAAGTGGACAGAGTGATATTAAGTTACTTTCTGCGTATAAGTAAAAGATAGCTTTTAGTAGTTCTAATGTTTTGAAAACATGTGCATCGGTACCCCAATCCATTCGACGTCCCTCAAGATTACATTTACTGAAAATTTGAATTACTGTTTGACAGCTAGTTTTCACGACAATCAGTGTTTACAGAAGTTCAGTAATTGGAAAACAATTACCATACCATATAGAGATCATACGGACAGTATGATTTTTATCGTACTCACCAACTATTCAAAATTTTAGTAAAATGAAATTCATGTACCGAAACATCGGTTATTTCTAATGATTACCACAAGTTTTCGTCAAAAAAAAACTACCGAATCTGGAATCAGAAATCCGTACGTTCCGCTAGATTTTAGGAGATTTGTGCCTTGCTTTTCTTCTTCTTCCGTACCAGCAAGTACCGATGCGTACCAACTTCGCATCATTTTCCTGATGGGAAGGGAAGGATAAAAGGGGCCCAATGCGACAATGCGGGATAGTTACATATACGATAATAGGAAGTACCGTAATCGCATTCACACAAATCACACGAATAATACTCAGCACGCTGAATAGTAGCCATGCGATAATTGAGTTTGCTATGTCCAGTCAGAGCTCTGACCAGAATACTATAATAACTCAATGGGAAGGCGCCTTCACTCGAATACGCCGGAAATTAAGGGGAAAGTATGCTTCTGAGATGTCAAGTCATAATTGATGCTGGTAGTAATTGGACTCACTATCGAACTGCGGTATTTTAGAATGTTTAGTTTAACTCAGTTTTCTTTATTTAAAAAGAAGGAGGATTCAGTTCGGGATGTGGCCAAAAAAGTGGGCACTTCGAAGTCAAATGTTCTTCGTGCTAAAGAACGTTAGAATCTTCGAACCTATAAGAAGCATAAACAACCAAAACGTAGTCCGAAACAAGAAGCATCGATCAGGCCGAGGGTTCGAAAGCTGTACAATACGATTCTTGCTGGAAGTTTAAACTGCATAATCATGGACGACGAAACCTACGTAAAACTCGATTACAAATCCTTGCCGGGGCCACAATATTATACGGTGCGAGGAGGGCAAGTGTTAAACCAGTCCGAGACATCGATTGAAGTCGGAAAATTTGGTAAGAAAGCTATGGTCTGGCAAGCAATTTGTAGCTGCGATAACATTTCGAAACCCTTCATCACCACTGCTCAATGAATAGCGAAATATACATCAAAGAATGTTTACAAAAACGACTCCTACCCATGACAGTCGGTGTTGAACAGTCGTACGCACCGCACACGTATAGCTCTTGGCTCCTGGAATTTCTTTCTGGCTACCTAGAGTTTCATTGATTCAAGGCTTCAGTCTTTTTCCAGGCTACCTGAATCACTAACAGTCTTTTTAAAGACTAACAATCAGCCAGCCTTTCTCAAGGCTATACAAAGAGTGATATCAGAGTGACTAAGTGATATAAAGAGTGATATTAGAGTGACTAAGAAATTAATCAGCCTTTTTTAAGGCTAGCTATTCAAAGAACTATTCTTCAAACTACCACAAAATCAGTCTTTATCAAGACTTTTCCAAACTAGGAGTCTAATCGAAGAATAATTTAGCCTAGTTAATTTAATTTAAAATTTCATTCATTTTAAAAATATCTGCGTCCAACCGGAAAGGAAGCAAGCCTAAGACTAAAAATAATTCAATACGGAATAAATCACAATCCGTTATTCAACATTTTTCTAATAACATTCACGATCTTATAGAAACTGAATGTAAAAATAAAAGACAACGGACGGAATTCCCTTCCGTTGATTCTAATGCCGTCTAACAATATTTACGAGATACTTCCTGAATCCGATTGTAGCAACATAGAAGAAAATTCTTCAAAAATTCCCAAAATGGACGCTTGTCGTTCTGGGAAGAAACAACAATCTATGCCACCAGTGACGGTGATGATTTCCGACTTCAAAGCATTCCGTACTGAGCTTTCTACTTTTCTCCCGGAAGTAAAAGTCTCATTTCAAATCGGACGAAGAGGAGAATGTCGAGTCTTGGTTGATGGATTGGAAGATTATGAACGTCTTATTCGATATTTGTCCGAGAAACTTCATAAATTTTATTCATATGATATAAAATCAGACAGACCCTTCAAGGCTGTCTTGAAAGGCTTATCAAATGATCAAAGTACTGATGAAATTAAAAATGAACTAAAAGAATTGCTTGGTTTTGCCCCTTCCCAAGTAATACTTATGAAAAAAAAAGAACGGAAGGTACTTCTACATCACTTAACCAGTGATGTTAAAAATTTGAAGACTTTAGAAAAAGTACGTTTCATTTCCCACATTAAAATTCATTGGGAACATTATAAACGGCATAATCGTATTGCAAACTTAACGCAATGTCGTCGTGTTTGAATTGTGGTAAATCTCATTCGAAAGACGTTTGTCCAATGAATGAAACCACTGATAAATTTTCATGCTCAAATTGCGATGGAAATCATAAATCCAATTATTTGAAATGTCCTGTCAGGGAAAAAATTTTAAACGCTCGTTCGCTTAGACAACAAGTCAAATCAACGATCTTAAATTTACAGAACATACCTGAAAATCAAAAAACCGTTACAAATGCCACGCCTAATTCTTCTAAGGCACTTATTTCTTCGAATTTAAAACAAAAAACAGGTACGCCTGCCAATTCGTCTTCTAACGAAAACAATTTATTGAGAAGTAGATCGACCTCGTCATCATCTTCTTCTAAAGTCAGTTATGCTAGTATAACAGGTAGAAATCTATCACTTAATTCTTCTAATGTAAATAATCAAAACACAGGAACGCCTTGCAGTTCATCTTCTAACGAAAACAATTTATTAATAGGTAGATCGGCCATATCGTCTTCTTCTAATGGCAGTCTACCTACAAATGTTCCTTCAATTCCATTCGCTTCTTTAAATGAAGTCGATTTAGGCGATATAACTGACATCCGAATGAATTCGACTTCATCACTTTTTGAAACATTTCAAATCGGATGGCAATTTGCAAATAATATTATAATGAATTTAAAATTTAACAGTGATGTTAAATAATTATTTGGATATTTTAAATTGGAATGCTCGATCTTTGAAATCGAGCGAAGATGAATTTTATAATTTTCTCAAAGTTCACCAAATTCATATTGTCATTGTTCAGAAACTTTTCTTAAACCAAATGTCAAATTGAAAAGTAATCCACATTATGTGGTTCATCGATTTGACAGGTTTACTGGAATGGGTGATGGAGTTGCCATTTTTGTCCAACGTCAAATTAAGCATCGAATTTTACCTTCTTTCAATACTAAAGTTATTGAAAGCTTGGGAATGGAAGTTGAAACCATTCTTGGAATTTATTTAATCGCTGGAGCATATTTGCCATTCCAATGCACCGGCGAAAAATTAAATTTCTTTAAAGGCGATGTGAAAAAACTCACAAGATATCGACCGAAATTTTTCGTAATAGGGGACTTAAATGTTAAGCATGTCCAGTGGAATTGTAGGCAAAATAACAGTAATGGTAAAATACTTCATAATCAACTCTCTGCTGGTTACTTCACAGTTCTTCATCCCAGTAATCCGACTTGTTTCTCTTCCGTAAAAAACCCGTCTACAATTGATCTGGTTCTAACAGATCAAAGTCACATTTGTAGTGAACCGATTACACATGCTGACTTTGACTCAGATCATCTTCCAGTAACATTCAGACTTTCCAACGAAGCTATAATTAATCCAATTAGTTCTATATTCAACTATCATAGAGCTAATTGGTTGGATTACAGATCTCACATTGAAAATCATGTGATAATTTGAATCATTACATTATCGAATCTAGAAATCTTTCAGTTCCCAAAGCTCAAACTAAATTAAATTCTCCTATCATCGATGACAATCTTCAACTGCTCATTCGGTTGAAGAATGTTCGTCGACGACAATATCAACGTTCTCGTGATCCTGCTATGAAAAATGTAGTTAAGGATTTACAAAAAGAAATTAAACATAGATTTACTTTTTTGCGAAATGAAAATTTCGCTAAAGAAGTTGAACAAATTAAACCATATTCTAAACCATTCTGGAAACTTTCTAAGGTTCTTAAGAAACCTCAGAAACCAATTCCTGCTCTCAAGGAAGGAAATCAAATACTTCTTACAAATGGCGAAAAAGCTCAAAAACTTGCTCAGCAGTTCGAGAGTGTCCACAATTTTAATTTGAACGTTGTGAGTTTTATTGAAAATGAAGTCTCACTGAAATATGATCATATTTCAACCAAAGTGTTATCACAAGATGACATTATTGAGACGAATTTTGATGAAATTAAATCAATTATTAGGAAACTTAAAAACATGAAGGCTCCTGGTAATGATGGAATTTTTAAAATTCTTATTAAAAATCTTCCCGATGTTGCCTTGAGACTTCTGGTAAAAATTTCCAACAAGTGTTTTTCATTAGCTTACTAAAAAGATGGAGAAACGCTAAAGTAATTCCTATCCTCAAACCTGATAAAAAACCAGCAGAAACATCAAGTTATCGACCAATTAGCTTACTTTCTTCTATCAGTAAACTTTTCGAAAAAATTATCTTGTTGAGAATGATGTCTCATATAAATGAGAATTCAATTCTTTTACCCGAGCAGTTTGGATTTCTCATCAACTTGTCAGAGTAACGAACATGATAAACGCAAATAAATCTTCTGGGTTATCCACTGGAGTTGCTCTTCTAGACATAGAAAAAGCATTCGACAGTGTTTGGCACAAAGGTTTAATAGCAAAAATGTCTGATTTCCAGTTTCCTATTTATTTGATCAAAATGAATCAAAATTATTTAGCTCATCGTACTCTTCAGGTTAGCTATCAGAATTGTAACTCTGAATTGCTACCCGTACGAGCCGGTGTTCCTCACAAATATTGAACCATTAGATGTAATGTCACATAATATTATAAGCAAATTCCGACAAAAATCGATGCAATCTTCAATTGAATCGATTCGCTCTCTGTATTAGTTAGTAAGTTAGTATATAAGTTCCTTTTCCCCATTACGCAATACAAGTAGGTTTAGAATTTTCCCTACACAAAAATCTCAAAATTGCGGAAGCAAATGATGTCGTCATGGTAACAACCAAATCATATATATAATAGGGCTGAAAAGTCACCACTTGTGGCTGAACACCCAATATAAATCTTAATAATTTAATTTTAACTCATATTCCAATAAACAGTTATTTAAAAAAAATCTTCTACCCATGATTCGAAGCCACAAGGATCCTGTTGTCTTCTGGCCAGATCTTGCTTCTAGGCACTACTCGGAATCAACGGTAGAATGGTATACTACCAAAAATGTCACTTTCATCCCAGAAGACATGAATCCACTAAATCCACAACTTCGACCAATTGACGAATTTTGGGCATTCACGAAGGCCCTTCTTAGGAAACATGTCTCGGCAGCCGAAACCATTCAACAGTTCGAAAAAGATTGGAAAAAAGTGTCAAAACTGGTCGCCAAGAAGTCTGTACGGAATTTAATGAGGAACGCTCGCAAGAAGGTGCGCCAGCTGGTCTACAATGGCTAAGTAGCATATGTTGAGAAAAAAAATTCTGTTGTTGTAGTCTAATACTATCGGTATATCGAATAAAATTTGAATATCTAACACTGTGGAAAGGAATTTTCTTTGACTTTATGAACTGAATTCGTCGAACTGAGTCACGACGGTTTAATAAACAAATCACTATAATTATACGCAATCAATTAATCATACCTTCTATCGAACCGTATACTGTAAACATGAAATAAAAAAACACATTTCAGTGTAATCCTACGAGATGTTCCAAGAGTAAATAAATGTGAACATTATTACTGCAAATCAGCCAATCAAGGTGATTACTAGTTCCGTCAAACGGTGATATCCGTCCGTCTCTAGAGGCGAAGTACCCGAGCAGTTGCACGTGTCTCGGTGGCGTCATTCCACAGATTCCAGGCGTTTCGTCGTGGACGACGGACGGCCCCTAATTAAAAACGACGATCACATCACATCACAAAAGTCACCGAGTTCTTCCCGCACTAGATATGTATCTCGGTGGACTCCGGCAGCGCCGGATAGAACAATGTTTGCCATTCTCTATTAAAGTACAGAATAGTGCAAAACTTCTTCCTACCTATGATGCCGGTTGTTGAAATCACACGACGGCTGAGACGACGACCGACCGACCGACGGCGGTTGCGGCAAATGTGAGTTTGATTCAACGACAAGGCGAAAAATGCACTGCTCCGTCCCATCTTTGACAAGTCACACGTGGCACCGCCTGCTAGTCGAGTATTTCTTTTTTCTTTTGCTTTGCGAACAAATGGCAAAAGTTTATAAGATTTGTACGCGGGACTGCTTTCGTATGCATGAGGGGGATTTATACTGCTATTGAACCGCCCCCGGAGTGTCTCGAGGTTCACAGCAAATATCTGCTTTGCTATGCAGTCACGGTGAGACACAGGTGATTCATATCGAACTCCGGAATCAACCAAGTGTCGCTTGATCGATGTTGTCGGGATGTGAAATGAATTGGAATTTGATTAGAGTTTAAGTGGTGTAATAGAATAACTGAATTAATGCGTAACTGTTTTATTTTTCGTTTTCTATTTCCCGCAGGTCTACGTCAGCACTTCGTTGGCCAACCTGTACGAAAGCATCGGCAAAGAAGATTGGCGCCTCGTGTACACTGGCATCCCTGTTTTGCTTCACGACAAAGGCTGCACCCGGTCCCGGTGCACTCCCCGAGTTAGTTTCGTCCTGGCCGAACGGGGCACCTGTTTTGCGCTTTGGAAGGACACCATCGATAATTTGTCCGACTACAAAGTGGCAGCGGCTGCCTTCCACACCATGTGTCTCTCGGCAGGTGAGTTGCAGAGTTTTTGTGTTCGATTGTACCACACCACACTCACCGTTCTTTCTCTTTCGTCGGTAGACCATCGTAAGGTAATCGGATTCAGTTTCGACACGAACCAGGCGGCCCGCGAAATGTGGGTTCGCGTCGAAGAGCTGATCAGCAATCCGGAAAATATTGCCCTCTCGGTTCCGGGCCGGAAGCGAAAGTCCAAGAAGAGCACCAAACCCATCATCCTGCCGCCAAAGTCACAAATCTCACAGCCCTGTCAGTTTCACCACGTGACCAGTGTCACGACCAACGACACCCAGCGGTACTTCAGTCTGCAGGCGTTTGTGGCACCGCCCATCAAACATCGGGCCCCGTAGTCCGGAGCTTGCGGTGGTCGATTTTTTTCGCTCTTTTAAGTTCCGATCGGAAGTCATTTCCACGGACAGGACAGTGGACAACGATTTATCATAGTCTGACAGTTTTGGTTCGAAACTGATTTATTTATTCTACATCCTGTATCGGAGACAGATTCGCTGCTTCGTCAGTCATCGGTAACCGGAAACCGAATTTTAATTTTTAACCATCGTGAACCGTGAAACTTCTGAAAGTAAAATACGAGGAGTTTTGTTAATAATTAAATTTAAGTAACGCCGAACGATCCGCGAGTTTTCAGAATCGGCTGGTCGAAAAAATCACGCGGTAGTCACGTTTTCACCCCCCAAGAAGTCGTTTAATTACTTTCCCCGTTGTGGGCCCGGGAAACGGATTCATTGATTTTCGACCGGGAATCAACAGAGCAAAAAGTTGATTTTTTTAACCATAGAAAATAAGTACAATTAGCTTTCTTACATGTTGCTAGAAATACTATCGAACTGATGACCTTTTTTCGTTAGAGTGCATCAAATTTCACAAAAGCAAAAGTTCGTACGGAGGTCAATGTACGATGTGTACATACACGTGTCTGTGATAAATTGATCAGTCCACGAGCTAAACCCCAGTAGAAAGCACGCATTCAGTAGCGAGTTAAAGGCTAGGGGCTACTTTGATTACACGAAGCGACAGAAAACGAGCAATAGTAAGTTCGAACGAACGTTTGCCAGTTGGCTTGGAATAAATTCCGAATCGAAATAAATCTCTCCATCGTTCGCTATTCTAACGAAACGATTCAACCTAGGTAAATGGTTAATTTAAATATCATCGCAATCATTTTGGTAAATTAAGTCGGAACGATCGTGTGAGGTCATGTTTCACTTCGTACGCTCCTCACAGCTAAGTTTCGTGTGGCTAAGCGACATCAAATTCGTTCGCACAAATTTTCTTCACACTTCTTTAAAGTTGTTCTAACTTTTACCGACAGTCAATGTAGCTATAAGATAAAAGCAAAATTTTTCAACATAATAATGTTCAAGAATGCTATTCTGATTCATCTGTAGATAACTGTATCAATGTAAGTTAAAAATTACCTGTAATAAATTTATGTGCATAACTGAAACTGGTGATAATTTTCTTTCGAAGAGTGACAAGTTGGTGGTAAGTATAACTTTCGTTTGACGCCCCCTATTTGCGGTGCGTTGTGTTTTGACAAAGCTTTTGACAGATGGCACATTCATCATAATTGCTGTTGATTGACTTAGGGAAATATATTCAGTATTCTAGTTCAAATTGAACATCTATGGATATATATTAACTTTCGAACAGCAAAATTTTAGCATTTCACAATAATAGAGGCCGCTTTTGGTCTCGAGCAAAAAATTATATTTTCGCTCGAAATGTTTTATATTGTTCGAAAGCTGCAACCTTCAGTTATGAAACGCATTTATTTTGAGGTATCCCAAGTTGTCAACGCAGAAAACCGTCGAGATGGGCACGCTGCTCAAGTGAAGGTGACACAAGGCGGCATTTAGCAACGTACCGATCTGTCATCACATGACAAATGTCAATCGACAACAGATGGGAAAACGTCACTAGCAAAACCAAGTTTTTGCGAAGATAATTTCTTTTCCAATCGAACGTGGAAGTGATCAGTCGTGTTTAAAAGTTACTGAAAAAAGAAGTAGTTAGGGTTGCTGATTATAGAGTGAAATACTTCCCGATATATTTAACTTTACACTTACCCGTTTACTTACCTGTAAGATTACCTGAAAAAAGTTATTTGAATTATTGAAAGTGACGCGCAGAAGTATTGTCGCGACTAGAAAACCGAAATTGTAAGTTTGCATGATGAAATGGAAAAGTGAATTAAATAATTGTAAATCTCTTTTAGTTGAAGCATTAAATAAACAGCTTTCAAAACGGTTTGTGCGCCTTTCTGTTTGCGTCCGACAGTTTCGACACAAGTCTAAATTTGAAGTTTTCCTTTTAAAAATACGAAACAGTACTAATCGCCTCAAACTTAGTTCACAGAATGGTGTCACTACACAGACATAATTATACTTATTTATTATAAACAAAATAAAAGACACACTATTTTCCACCACCTGAGCAGTACATGGGAAGATCAATTTCCAACTGATATTTTTTGAATACCAAATACTTCTGTAGACATTTCTTTTGTTTGCTTATTTTAATTTTATTATGAAGCTTCTGTACATCAGAACCAATGCGGTAAAATTTCATTTTCAATCGAACATTATAAGATGAAAATGAAAGTTCTGGTCACTGACTGGCAGTATTGGACTGTTTTTGCCACACTCAAGTGCCACTTCCAAAATTCATCGTCAGTTGAATAATCGTACCTAGCCATTTGAAGTTTTTCTTGTTCATTTTCAAGTGCCAAGTATTCTTGCTGCTTCACTGTCTTCGCTGTTGGTAGTGAGCAAGTTCGAATGAGTAGGCATGAACATCAACTCGAAATACGAGATTCTCTCCGGCCGCACGGAGAACCCTTCGATCATAAAATTGCGATATCGCAGTTTTTGATTTTTGCGATAGTTGATTTAACTAATTTCTTTTTGATTCAACCAATATGGTTTTTGATTTGCATATTTTCAAGTAGTTGAAAAATATGTTCAGGAATCAGAACAAATTGGCTCAAATGGCACGTTCCCCTTGATATTTGGAGATTTGTGCCTTGCCATCAATTTGTTTTTAGCATCATTTTCCCGGAAGGATTGAAAGGAAATGGTAAGGGTTGGACTAGGAGGATGGGAAAAATTGACGACACAAAAACACATAAAAGCAGAAGTAAATTCTGCACCCCTAAGGGATGCCGAACAATCTGCTGAGGATCACATTTAGTGGAAGCAGAAGTAAATTCTGAACCTCTACGAGGTCCCGAACAGTCCGCTGTTAATAAAACCTCCAACCCCCGAGAGGATTTGAAGATCTTACAAAAGCGACACCATTCTGCACTCCCGGAAGAATGCAGAACGATTCGCAGTATGTACGAGCAGAAGTAAATTCGGCACCCCCTAAAAGATGCCAAACAATCTGCTAAACCCTATTTAAGGTAAATACAGAAGGGATTCATTCACTCCAGGAAGAACGATGAACCCTTCTGACTATAGCTCCTTACCACATTGGGTAAGAAACGAGAAAATATCCTTCAATTTTAGCTCCGCATACACAGACTCAACCATGTATGGAGAACCAAAAACCCGGATACGTAGCTGCGTCAATGCGGGACAGTTACATATCAGATGATATGAAGTACCATAATCGCATTCACACAAATCACACGAATAATCCTCAGCACGTTGAATAGTAGCCATGTGATAATTGAGTTTGCAATGTCCAGTCAGAGCTCTGACCAGAATACTGCAATGATGCTTGGAGAAATGCAGTAGACACTTTGACATTTTCAGATTTAAATCTGGTAGAAATGCTTTTGTCTGAGCGCAAGTTTGCAAGCTGCGCCAGTAGCTGGCATGTTTGGATACAGCCCAAGAACGAATCTTGTGCTTTATCCAACTAGTTGAAAGTGGTAAAGCTGGTTCAGGACCAACGAAATCATTCGTTGCACCAGCTCTAGCCAACTCATCAGCCCATTCATTTCCAGTAATACCAGGATGGCCGGGTACCTATAAGAAGGCTGCCTGACTGTCGGAACAAAAATAAAATCGTTTACCACAGATCCTCTGCTGAAGTGCCGATTGTACTCCACGCAGAACCGCGTAAATTTCTGCTTGGAACACAGTACAGTATCTACCAAGTGAATGAGACTGCTTCAGCCTCATTTCACGACAGTAGATACCAGCACGACCATTCAACATAGAACCGTCCGTATAACAAACTATGTGTTCATCAAGTTGTCGTTCCAGACAACCAGTCAACCATTCCTCACGAAGAGGATAGCTCACATTGAATGTTTTGGAAGGAAAACTGCATGTGAGAGTTAGGTCACTAGGAGCGAGTAAATACTCATCCCACGTAACCATTTGAGACCACAAGCGAGTGTGGCTGGTAGCATAATCTAATTGGTTACTGTTCCAAAGCCCTGTAACCTTAAGACGGTATGCACAAGATAATGTTTCTTGTTTTAGGAACACATGTAGTGGTTTAATACACAGTAGCGCCTCTAGAGCAGCGTAGGAGTTGTCGTGAATGCTCCTGTCATCGCCATTAGGACCATCCTTTGGAGATGATTTAGCTTTGACTGAACTGTCGCGACTTCTCCTTTCTGCCACCATACAAGACATCCATATGCTAAAATTGGTCTAACAATAGTTGTGTAGATCCAATGAATATATCTGGGTTTGAGTCCCCATGATTTTCCAAAAGCTCGTCTACATTGACCGAAAGCCATGCAAGCTCTTTTAATTCTGAAGTCAATGTGAGCAGACTAATTCAGTTTTGAGTCAAGAATAACCCCGACGTATTTAACTTGTTCGACCACAGTGACCTCTGAACCAAAGAACTGCAACGGACGAGCTCCTGTGATTATCCTACGATGAGTGAAAAGCACCAGTGATGTTTTGCCCGGATTTACAGATAATCCAACCTGACAACATCATTGTTCAACAGATCGCAGGGCTTGCTGCATTGAATCAAAGAGAGTGTTAATGCTTATACCGGTCATCAAAATAAGATAATCGTCGGCAAAACCATAAGTCGGAAATCCAAGGTTATTAAGTTTCCTTAACAAACCATCAGCGACAAGGTTCCATAAAAGTGGGGATAGTACACCACCTTGAGGACACCCACAGACACTTAGCTTTCTAATCTCTGCTTGCCGAAGCGATGAACAAAGAAGTCGATTGCTAAGCATTGCGTGTATCCAATTTGTGATACTTGAAGGTATGCCATGACCACGGGCTGCTTCCAGAATTGAATTGAAAGACACGTTATCAAAGGCACCTTCAATATCTATCAATCTTTGATTCAACCAATATGGTTTTTGATTTGCATATTTTCAAGTAGTTGAAAAATATGTTGTTTTGAATGCTGTCAAATGCTGGAGACAGTTGAAAGCAAAACAATAATCACAATGCAAAATCAACAACTTTTTTAGTTGAACTCTGTTCGCGTCGCTTCAAAATGTCAACGAAAACAACATCGATGATTAAAGCGTTTGGTGAAATTGTGTTCATTCGATTTGAGAACTTTATGATAGCAAGTGTTTATCTAACAGCGGTGTTGTGATAAACTTAACCTCGAGATGAAAAAGATTTGGTGACAAATTAGAAAATGTTAATGAATGATCATCTCATAATCTTTCAGGTATGCGCAAAAATGGTATGCTTCAAATTCGATCATTGATTTACTTCCAACAGACTGTTTTACTTCCAGCTGTTTGATACCGATGATGATGTTCATGCATAAGAAATAAAACGCTTTTTGACATGAATTTAATTTATAAAAGTAACAGGAGCTAAGGGTTTCAAACACACAGAACGCGCTGCGATTGAATGGCGCGTTTGAATTGTCGTCGCAAAATTCCAATTCCCAGCGGTGATGCACCCAATTGACTAAAATTATCAGTGCATAACTTTAGTTCAACCGTTTGAAGGCATCATTTTAGGTAAATTTAATAATTTCGCTAATTTACTTGCCCCTCCGGGCACTTTTGCTGATTAAAAACGTTTTTCTACATCAATCATTTCCGATCGAATCAGAAGTATTTTTTTAGAATTTAGATCTTTACTGATCTCGACTTGACATGATCATGATCATTGTTCGAGTTGATTCAACTATTTGCAATCTCTAAAACAAATAAAACCGATTTATTTTTCAAATAACAGAATTTTGTTTCAATAACAACACCAGTTATTTCAACTAAAATATTTGTTGAAATTGAAAGGTATGTGTTCTCACTAATTGACAGCATTTTTTTTTAAACAGTTGAATTAGTTGTTTCAACCATCGTTTCTGCTAATCGAAAAACAAAAATGACAGTTTAGTTAAAACAACAATCGATTAGTTGTTCCAAATTTTAACCAATCGAATTCAGAAAATCAACTAATATTCTGGTTGAAATGGGATCGCGGGTGGTTCCGTGCGGAACTAAAAATAGAGGATGGTGGCTCATATTTCAGTTTTGAATTATTACCAGCAAGTTTAAATCGATAATTTTGAACTATTTGAAATGTAATAAGAAGTGCTTGAGAGTGTTAGAAATGAAAACTGATGGAGGAAACAATTAATTTATGTTTCTACTGTAATTGATATTTTGGATCAACTGACGATGTGTGTCTGTACGTGTGTTGTCAACAAAGAGGTCGAGATCTCAGAGATGGCATGACCGATTTTGATCAAACTAGTCGCAAATGAAAGGTCTCCCCGTCCCCCAGAACGCTATTGAATGGTTTTGAGATCGGATATTTACTTTTTGAGTAATACGAAGTTTTATGTCAAAATTTTTGACAGTTTCTGTCACAATTGACCTTGAAAACAGAATATCTTTTCAGACTTAGATGATGGCAGAATATTCGAGTTGAAAGCAATTCCAGAATTATATTGTTTTAAGCTCCTCACAGCAATAAATGCTGGTAGAACATAATACCCATATACCATTCGAATCAGTTCTTCGAGATCAGCAAATGCGTATGTGACAAATAATTTCACTCAAATTTTTACCTTTTTTTCAAAGATGACTCAACCGTTTTCTACAAAATCAGATTTATATGAAAAGTCGTATGCTTCCAAACAAGGTTCCTGAATTTTGTTTGGATCCAATCTCTGGATCTGGAACTACAGGATGATATGTGAAACGAAATTAAAATTACGTAACCCATTTTTCTCGTAGATAGCTGAACCGAGTTAAGATTCAAATGAAAAGTTTTAAGATTATATAACACATCTTGCTTCTCAGTCAGATCCAACTTCCGGTTTCGGAGATACAGGGTGATTAGTATAAAAATGTCTATTTCACATAAATTAATCAGATTTATTGGGTTAGCAGATTTAGATAGTCGATAACCAAATAAACTTATTTCAGTTTTCGATTCAAAAGACACCCAAAAATTTAATTCGTACTACGATTTCTCAAAGATGTCTACACTGATTTTCAAACATTTTGAAACAAATGTAAACTATACAGCTACTCAGGTGAATTTATCTGACTTCGGCCATACCGATTTTTGAATTCCGGTCCCAGTATCGAATCGTTTCTCAAAGCTCAATCGTTTTCTGAAAAAGGCCAAATCGAATTTCAGAAACAAAAATTCAAATTAAAATAAAGAAACTAGTCCCATACAAAATAAATAATTTTATCCAATCCTGACTTTCGAACCGATATAGAAGATGGCAATCCCGAAAAGCTTTAAAGTTGGACTCAAAACTATTGCAATTTAATTGTCATATGGCCATACGAATTCGGTTTGGGTTATGCTGGTTCCTGAAGTACCTTAAATTCCCGTAAATTCTAAAGTGGAACTTTCTTCGACATATCATGGGATCTTTAATCGATCGTTATACTTTTAGATTCAAATTCGATCCGGTTTGCAGTTTCGACATTACAGAGTAATGAGTGATTAAAATCTCAAATTGTCGCTTAAAACGACGGTCATTAAAATAATGTTATGAAAACTGAAACACCGTAGAATATTCATGCATAAAACACATGCGGATTGATAAAAAAAAAGGTATCATCGCACTGCTAGGTGGATTAATCACGTTTTTTTAGTAAAAGGCGAAATATTTATTCGACAATTGAAGAGAGATCAGAGTAGCTAAAACACTTACCGAATATGATTTATAACAGGGAATATTTTGCTGCAACACGAAAATTCTGGAACTTGAAAATTTTACTTTTGACCAAAACATGGCATTTAATGTTCGAATTATTGCGAGTGGTCATTTTCGTCCCGTGACCATTTCCACCGCTATAGACTAACCATCAGTACTGTGAAATTTCATTCAATTCAATTGAAATCGAATGTGTGGACACACTGACGACCACTCTTCTGCAGTAAACCTCACATTCTAACACACAACCTTCGCTGTCGCACCGAATGGGCTTCATCCCGTCCTTCATTCGTTTCTCTTTCTACCGAAGCTCAGTTTAACCACCGCACAGTGATACCAAGGTGGCAGAAATCCAAAAAATAAATTTATTTTTTTCCTGCACTGTATTAATTTTTTTTGAATTCTCAGATAAGAGAAGGATTACAGTTTAAAGTATAAAAATTTTTGAATAAGAAATAATCTCTCCATATCCTCTCAAAGATAGGGTAAACTTTCTTTTCATCCTTCCATACAAAATATATGGCCCAATGCGATTAGAGTTCTATATAGATAGGTAAGGGCAGCATCTGTTCAATAGTATTTGATTTTATAGCATTTTTTCTCTACTTTCCAAAAACCACTATGCGATCCTGCACATCTCTGCACCTTAAAGGTTATTTTCAATTGTTTTCGGTGTCGACAATGAAAATCACAAAGACAAGGGCGATACTTTTGTAAATGAGGTCGGTGTGTGTAACATTTAAATAAACGGCTATAGGGACCGTGCAGTAGCGCCATTAGCGGCGAATAGGCGAAAAAACTCTACCATAGCTTTACACTGTTACCACACAGATAACAGATATACAGGCTCACATATGAACTGTGTGTAAAATTTGCTCAATCAGCATGGCGAACACTTGCAGATGTCACCACGATCGACACGAGGTGCCACCGCTATTTGGGTGCCGCTTTCACTTGAGACACAACTTTGGGTGCAACCAAAGAAATCATATTAACAAGATATCCAGCTCTCACATTTCCCGAACAAATCATTGGCAACATCCTTTTTTGCGAGCATGGTGCCCTCAGGTGAGTCAGCATTGAATCCCTTGCATATAAGTAGAGGAGATAACTCGTGCGCACCAAAATAGCAGCACTGCGCACCCATACAATTGACATGATATGTTGAATGTGATGCCGTGCGATGGCGTTGCTGAACTGAATATTGATTTCGCTCCAAGCTGACAGGGTCTGAGTGCAACATTCACTTCTCGCTAGATTTTTGTTTTGCTGTTGGTTAAAATGACAAGTTTATTTTTGTTTTATTCCGATCGGATTCTCGTGTGATTTATGCGACATGGTAATAAAATTGTCTTTAACACTTAGGGAAATCGTGTGATAAGTGTTAAAATTGTTGTAGTTGGAATATTTCTACAACTGGCAGGAGGATTTTGTTATCGTTCCGGAACGTAGTGGAACGTTTTGAAAGATAGCGGCGAACAGTCGAGTAGGTGGCAATAGTGTTTCCAACGTATAGCAAATTTGAAATTTACACAGGATTTTGAAAAATTTTGTTCGAGCCTGTATATCTGTTATCTGTGGTTACCATATGTTCACGCTGAATAAAATAGTCAAAAACCTGTTTTAATACAACATAGTGGTGTAATGATCCTTTTCTCACATCAATCATATTCTCATATATTATACTGTGGTATACTATTAAAAATATTTCTCTCCGATTCTTAAAATAAACCAAAGAGATTGTTTGTGCATTAACTAGTATAACCTACAGAATGAAACAGTTCTCTGACATCGATGAGAAAACGAAGGGAGTTCCACTATTGTAGGTATTTCGGGCACTAGAACCCGAGAACATATAATCGAAGTTGGTTCGTATGGTCATCAACTAACATGATTTTAATTGCAACCGAAAAATATGCTTAATTTTCGGTAGGAGCATAAGATCATTCATTTGAACCTAAGATTAGGAATACCGGACTAAGTGTAAAAGTAAGTGAGATCCTTTTTTGAGTGTATGACTATTATCTGCCGTCGTTTTTCGAAAACCGGGAATACTTTCGAGACCAATTTAGAAAACTTTTTACTTTTTTCGTTTCGACTCTTCAAGTGACGTACACAATTTTTAACACACTTTGCCCTATCATTCCGGAACCGAAAGTCGGATCCGGATGAAATCCAAGAATTCCGTGTAGAACCTTTCATTTGAATCTATGTTTGTGAACATCCATTAAGTCATTTTCGAGAAACACACACAATATATGGCATATGGCATATGGCACTTGGTCAATTTTTACTAGTCGATTTTCAAGTGATTGTATAACCTTTCTATATGAGAAAGGCAAAACAGTTCAGCGTTTCAATAAAATGATTAGTTGTTGTTAGCTTCGTGACTCGTATTTTCAATATACGTCAAAATGGCTATTGCTGAGATTGCTAGCATTTTTACGATTACAATTTATTTTCTTGCTATGGACCATCCTGTGAATTATTTGAACTTTTAGTTAAAATTTGACGGTCGGGCAGTTATTTTTTATCGAGTAGCTAAATTTATCTAAAACTGTGACCCATTTCAAAGTTTGACGGATGGAAAATTATTTGGGTCTTTTTTGCTCTGAAAATAAAGTAATAGCAAGTGGTGTAATGATTGCAATTCAGCGAAAGTAAGAACAACTTCGAGATAAACGTACTTCATTTAATAAATATTTAAACTTTTTATTGGGGTTATTTTCTTTGAGTGAAAGTATAAAAAGAAATTACACAGAAGCAATTTTTACTAATGGTCTGAAATTAGAATGTTTTAGCAAGATATTTTTCAGTGTTTCCGGTCAAGTCGATTGAAAAATCATTTAATGTGCTGAGAATATCGTTCGAGTGTTTGAATTTGAGTGAATATGACAAATATTAAACACAAATCCAACTGCAATTACAGAAAATGACGTGGCCGTATTTAGATACAGAATGAATAATTCGATTCAAAATTTAATAGTCAGTCGATGTTGCACAATCGTTCGCACCACACGCGAATAATTCCATAGGGTTCGGAAAAAAATCCGCAGAGAAAATACGCTAGAAAGTATTTTCAAACTCAGTTTACAAGTTTTGCTATGGTCGCATTATTTTATCCACTCGCCGCCTCGTGCGCTGTCGTCGCCGGCCACTAAACCACGCCCTCGTGCACGGTCCCTATATGATAAATAAAATCAGAATATTTATAACATGCATAACATAAAACACCTATATAAATGTCGTTATGTAAATCTATTTATAATATCAGGCGTTGGAATAAATTAGTAGCGTTTTTTCTGCTAAGTTTCATGATTTTTAATAGAGCTGTGCGCCGTCGCGCCACGCCGCCGCCGCCGATAATTTCGACACGCCGCCAATTTAAGAAAAATATGATCAGCGCGCCGGTTATCCCATTTTAATCGTGCCGCCGATAATATTACATCAGCCGAAAAAATGATTTTATCAATGTGGAAAATTGTTTACAGTTTTCATGAAAATTCATTGAAAATTACAGTACAGTCACTTTCCTCCTACTTATACTGAAACTCAGCACTACCGTTATCAACCGAAGCCAATGTCATTTGATTCAAAGTCTATTTTCTGTCTTTATTTAAAAGGTTTTGAGCTATTGGCACATTATCGCAACATTATCGGTCGCGACATCTTAAAATGAAAAATGGAACCAAGAAAAGGAGGGTTCTTCCGAAAAAAAATAATGCTAGGTTTTTTCGGATTAACATTTTTTTTTTAGAAACCAGTGTAGTGTTGATTTCTCGGGTACTAGAATGTTTAGCGATCGAGTATCATTTATTTTGGATACTTTATTTGTTATTTCCGCGCATTTGAAAAATGGTATTGAACAAAGTTGCTCATGCTCCATTCTAAATAAACGTTAGTTTTCGCACAATAAATTAAGATCAACGTTACCAACTCAAAGTAAAAACATTTTCTTCTACTTCTACTATGACTTTTCAAATTTATAAGTTTTTATAAGAAATCGTTACAAATGTGAAGTAATTAAAATTTGAATTTGTTAATTTGATATTATTTTTGATATCTGAATGAATTTGAGCGCCAAATCGATTTTATGTTAATTACATACGTACGAAAAAGATATACTTATTTTTTGAGTTGATAAAACGATTTTTATACATGAGAATTATCAACTATGTAAAAAGCGATTTGAAAAATAGTTCCGAATAAAACTTTATATTTCTTGCTCATAATAAAAAAAAACCCTTTGTATATGAATGAAATATTTATTTAAACAATAGTCAACCATCTCCAAATAGTCGCACTTATACTCATCTCAATTTCTCTTCTAATTCGATGCATTCGAAACCATTTACCATCTCTATTCACTACGTTGGCTTTAATGGATCACATAAACATTAGGATCTTTGATTGTAGGTCGACAAAACAATAAGATAGAGAAATTGTCCTATTAAAATTTTTAATATGTTTTGGATTGGTGCTATTACAGGAATGCAGCGGTTCTTCAACAGAGTTTCATCAGGATTTGATTTCCATCTGCCACGCCGTGCCATACGATCTAATTTTTTATATATACTAAGAAATAATCATTTGGACTAAATTATGTCTGTTGATTCAAATAAATAAATTGATTACGCCGAATCGCGCCGCCTCCGCCGCCGATGTTTTCAGGAAATAGCGTCACGCCGATTCGCCGCCGCCGCTGGTCAAAAATACTTTTCAGCCGCCGATGTTGACAATTTTGATCGGCGCACAGCTCTAATTTTTAATGAGATCATTGCAGTACCATTTTTCAAAGTATAGTCCATCGTTATGTACCACGTTCTGTCAACTTTCTGGTAAGACTCGGATTCCACGTTTGAAAAATTCCTTTTCCTCGGATTCTACGAATGATCCAATTTTTGGTGGTGTCGTAGTTTTTGGAACTGACCTGACAAGTTATGCGTCATGGATTGGAAGCAAATGGCAGCGCTTGTTCCTCGATGATTTGTTAATGGATTTTCCTAATTTAAATGATTCCAAAGCTTCAACATTGTAAGCTTAAAAATGTTTTAATTTGTCAACGGATCGCTTTGCATACTTAAATCTCCATTCCCATACGAACAAAACGTGACAATGTGACTGAACAAGTTGTTGTCCCACCAGGAATTAAACGCTTCAAAAGATTCAAAATTAAATTCTGAAACTTATCTAAAAGCGGCCTCCTCGGTTTAGTAGTATAAATGAGTTCCACAGGCTCACATATACAGTACAATTAGATGCAATATCGTATAGTATCAAAGATAAACTCAAGGTAAGTTTACCTGGGACTTTACATGTATCGTTTTAATAGGAACCCTCGTAGAATTTGGTTAACCGCCAGTTTCAGTTCAATTATTATTTGCTTCAAAACAATAAGCGTCTGATGGTTAAACGCGTTGTAGCTATGAAAATGTTCATTCATGTGTTAATAACATCAAGTTACAATATAAACAAAATTTCGGAATTTTGTTGCGTATCCATTCCGTATATTCTTATGGCGTTTTTCATTGAAAAACACTGGTGGCGTGGATTGCTCTGGTTTTGCACTTTCGAGCAGAAATGGCAATGAAACACCGTCAGAATATTGCATTTCTGCTCGAAAGTGCAAAACCAGAGCAATCCACGCCACCAGTGTTTTTCAATGAAAAACGGCATTAATATGCCAAAGCGAAAATCAATGTAAGTAACTAAATTTTTTATGCGGAATGTTTCACATGTTTTCTTCCTCGTATTGTTGCCATATTATTTACCGACACTTTCCGAAGAAGGATTAATAAAATTACACTATTACTGAGTTTACTGGAACAACATTTTGCGTTAAAATAAATAAAATCTTCTCTTGGATCGATTAACTGTTTATAAAATTAATAAGTTTGTACGTTTCTCGAAAATTATTATCATAAAATAAAATAGTTTCATTTGTTCAGGTTTAAATCTTTAGGTTGTTTGTATCTAAAATTGAGCTTTCAAGTAACTTTGAATTCATCATAATTGACTTCTAGTTAAACTTTATTCAAAAACTTAACAATGTAGAAATTTGTGGAAAGGGATCAAAATTGAATAGAATCAATTACCAAGAAAGAATCTAATTGTCAATTTTATCATTCGCTAACAATCTAAGCGCTTAAACTAGAGCAAGTTTGTAATTAGTCAATTGAATAAGTTTTTAGTCTAGTGTATCATCACCATTATCATCTTTATTTTCGTATTAATTATGAAGACTCTAGAAACGTTCCATTTTTGATGTTATTGTGCTCGGTCGTGTCTTGAATATTTTTTTCTGATTGCGATAAAGCCCAAAAGGCTTATAACTATGCAACGCAATGCAAATGCAGTTTAGAAACACATTTTTGTCTCAAAGTCAGTTGTCACAGATATTGTAAAAAAAACTGAATACTTTTACATAAAACTATGCATAACTCATCAAATCGCAAATCCTATCAATTGCGTGCAGTCTGACGAGGCGACCTTTCATTTAAGACTAGTCTCGCCTTCTCTGAGATCTCGGCCTCTTAGTAAACAACACACACGCACGAACATTTGCTCAGTTCGTCGAGCTGAATCGGTCATTATATGACACTTAGCCTTCCGGACATCGGCAAGTCTTTTATAATTACAAAACAAAGTAGAAACTCATCAGAAAAATCTCGTTTTATCAGATAATACTGGTAGAAGTGTTCAAAAGGCCAGTTACGTTTATGTTAATGAAGAAAATATAATGAAGGTACCCACTTCATATAAGCTCCAATAGTCATCTCATCTACTCAAACCATAAGTTAGACTGAACTTGAACCTTCCACCCGAAATTTAATTAGAAAAAAAAACTATTTTAATTCACCTAGTGGTGTAATGATGGCTATCTTATAGCGAGACCTTTCATTTGAATCCTAGTTAGTAATAATCGGTCGGCGATATAAGGGGCTGTCCATAAAAGACGTCACGCTTTTTTGACGATTTTTGACTCCCCATCCCCCCTTTGTCACAAATTGTCACAGAAGCAAAGACCCCCCACCCCCCCCTATGTCACATGTCACGAGTTCAAAATAAATAAAATTCATCTCAATACATTCTCAATATGTATGACAAACCATACAAATATGAGGGAGAAATCGATTTACTACATGCTGTCATTAGATAAAAAAATATCCCTAAAACTACAAAATCATCGGAATTATTTGATTAATATCAATTATTTAAATTAACAAAAGTATTTGGTTGGAATTGATGAAACATTTAAATCATCTGTTTTATTCCTCCTAGGGGTACACAGATATATTATTGTTTTAGGTAAAGAATAATATTTCCTTAGTGTAGCATACAGGGCTGAGAAAATAAAGACCAAACCTCATCAAAACGAGATCACTGCCGGAGAATCCTTTCATTATCAGTTGATCAGTGGAATTTAAATCACATCGATCAATATCGGTACTGATCTTCCGTCACACAATGAGTAGTGATTTTAAGCTAAAATGATTCTTGATTTATGTAAGTTCAATCATTGGATGATTCGATAAGCTTTGATGTTGGTGGAGCAAAATCACATATGATCAAGATAAAACATGACATGATCTACGTCTGAAATCCTTGATCTCTTGCCCTTTTTCAAATGGAGTACAATTAAATAAACTGCATCAGAATCAGATAAGAGAAATTCTAATGATATACTATTATCAATGCTAGAAAATCAAATTACTGAAAAATTGTCAGTGCATCACTTAAGTTAAACCGTTTGAAGGCATCTTTTTCTTTTTTTACTCATATTAGGCAAAATTTATTAATTTCGCTAATTTACTCGCTCCTCCGTGCACTTTTGCTGATCAAAACAGAAATGATTTCCTGCATAATTCATTTCCGAATTTACAAGAAGAAGCTTTTACATCAACAAATACACGTTTTTCTATAGAATGTAAACGTTTATTGTGGAGATTTTTTCAGGAAATAGGGCAAAGCAGTAATATAATTAGGTATTTCAAAAATGCGCTCATTGAAAATATTGGACGTCACATTCCAAAAACCTCTCCCCCTTCCCCCTGTCACAAAAGGTCACGTTTATGAAACACCCCCCTCCCCCTTGCGGCGTGACGTCTTTTATGGACAGCCCCTAAGAAAGGTTGGACTATTGAATGAATTGGTTATACAGGAGACCATTATAAACTTGCTTATGTGCTAGGTCATCTTTAACCAAACTCCCAAACGACCAGAATATGACGCAGGTATTTCAGGATATGAAAGAGATTCGAGACAAACAACCTTCAAGCTCAATAGATGTTAAAATTAGAGCGGTTTTGCGGTATTCTATTTGATTTGGAGATGAAATTTATCCTATATTCCTCATAGCAATTCATTGTAAGAATTTGCTTACAAGTTTTCTCGTCATAACTGCCAGTCACCGCTAGATGTCAGGCAAAATGCACGAAAGGAATTTATATCGCCAACATCTAAGCTACTGCAGCGATATGATTGGCTCAGTGGTTTCGAACGTGAAACATGTACGGGTTTTGTATTACACCTGCCTTCGGGAGTATGTTTGAAACTCAAAAAATATAAACTCACATTATCAGCGACACGGAACTAAAGCTTGCTTCATTTAGAGTTGGAACAAACTTTTACTCATATTGTGGCGCTCCTGGTGGACGGATTTGGAAGTTCTTGGTGCCCACGTGTTGGGAATTTTTTCAGCTTCACGTATGATTTTTGACATTCCGCAAATCGACTGTACTTTGTAAACAATCAACATGGAAGTCGAAAGAAGGGAAAAAATTAGAGGGTTGTATTCAAGACACGACCGAGCACAATAACATTAAAAATGAAATGTTTCTAGGGTCTTCATAATAAATACAAAAAAAAAATGATAATGATGATGATACACTAAACTTCACTACACTTCACAGTTACTTTAAAGTTCAATTTTAGATAAAAACAACCTAAAGATTTAAACCTTAATGAAACTATTTTATTTTATGATGATAATTTTCGAGAAACGTACAAACTTATTAATTTGATTCGATTATTTACCCCCAGTTTTAACCTAATAATGGTCGTTCACTGGGTGAACTTATTAATTTTATAAACAGTTAATCGATCCAAGAGAATGTTGTACCAGTAATCTCAGTAAAATAAAATATTTAGTTACTTACATTGATTTTCGCTTTGGCATATTAGGAATATACGGAATGGATACGCAACGAAATTCCGAAATTTTGTTCATATTGTAACTTGATGTTATTAACACATGAATGGACATTGTAACAGTTACAGCGCGTGTAGCCATCAGACGCTTATTCTTTTGAAGCAAATAATAATTGAACTGAAACTGGTCATTAACCAAATTCTACGAGGGTTCCTATTCAAACGATACATGTAAAATCGCAGTTAAACTTACCTTTAGTTTATTTTTGATACTATATGATATTGCATCTAATTGTACTGTATATGTGAGCCTGTGGAACTCATTTATACTACTAAACCGAGGAGACCGCTTTTAGATAAGTTTCAGAATTTAATTTCGAATCTTTTGAAGCGTTTAATTCCTGGTGGGACAACAACTTGTACAGTCACATTGTCACGTTTTGTTCGTATAGGAATGGAGATTTAAGTATGCAAACCGATCCGTTGACAAATTAAAACATTTTTAAGCTTACAATATTGTAGCTTTGGAATCATTTAAATTAGGAAAATCCATTAACAAATCATCGAGGAACAAGCGCTGCAAATTAGATCCAAAAAATCTATTGCCGATAATTCTAAATTGGCCTGATAGTTACCAGAGAACCAAAATAAAATACTCAATTCAAACCAATTTTTCAATGGTATGCAATTGAAATATTCAAATGACGTTGTCTCATAAGTTTAAGTTAAATGTTTCCGAATCGATTGTTTGTTGAATTATATAAATCCATCACCAAATGACTGAGTTATAAGCGCTCAAAATTATGACAGAAAAAAATTACGCGATTAGTTTGACATGTTTTAAATTGACACCCAGCCTCGGGAAGCGAAGTGTAAAGCATTTTTAATGGCAAAATCGACCAAAAATTTGCTAAATACATGGGATATTTCAAAAGAATCGGTAACCATGCTGATTCGGTTCTTCAATAGCTAAATGAAATATAAGATACTCAAGCGAACACGGTGTTGCACAGACAGCAGGAAATTTCACCAACACATAATGCAAAAGCGACAACCCAGCGAGTGAACGCATATACAATCCAGTCATCAGCTCACTGGACAAGCTACTTGTTTCATTCACAGTCAAACATCAACTAGGCAAAGAAATATTGTGCAGCCTATATTTATAGATTTCTCTTCGTACTACGCAGAACGATGTGGTGTTTTTTATGCATGACACAAAGCCTCCTATGCCGAACAAGAAGTTGACGTCATTTTGCCCAACAGGGATTGGCGGATGAAAACATAGATCGATTCCAACCATTTTTTCAAGAGTATGCTATTGAAATATTGAAACGACGTCGTCATACATGTTTAAGTTAAAAGTTTCCGAATCGATTGGTTGTTAAATTATAACAATCCATCAACAAATGACCGAGTTATTAACGTTCAAAATTATGACACAAAAAGGTTACGCGACTATTTTTGAAACTTTTAATTGACACCCGGCCCCATATAGTGAAGAGTAAGGCATTTTTAATGCCAAAAATGTGCTCAAATTATTTCGAAAATCCATTGTGGTCTGCATCTAGGCTAACTAAACAACTGAAATTGCCCAGAAATACCGTATGGCGCGTTATCAAACGGTATAAGGAAACATTGACGACTATTCGGAAGCCTCAAGCCAATCGTCGGAGTGGAACTGTCGACCGGAAACTGCGTGGTAACACAGAGAGTAAAGATGAAACTTACACGACATGTAAACCGATAGTACTATGAAATAGACATCAGTTGAAACGAAAATCTGATTTAAAACCATGATTGATGTAAAATTACATTAAAATTCATTCAGTTTTTCATTTAGTCGAATCGAGCTAGCAAACTGCCAAATCGGACCATAAAACAGAATAGTGTGGTCAAAATTCGTGCTCGGAAACTATATGACCAGGTGCTGACCAAGTTCGACGGGTGTCTTCTGATGGACGATGGAACCTATGTCAAGGCTGAATTCGGGCAAATCCCAGGTCAAAAATTTTACTTGGCAACAGCTCGGGGGGATGTTCCAGCCAAATATTAATTTGTTGTTGCCGACAAATTTGCAAAAAAAACTTATGATTTGGCAGGGCAGTTGCAGCTGTGGCAAAAAAAAAACGAAAGTTTTCGTTACAAATAAGACAATGACATCGGATCTATACCAAAAAGAGTGTCTCCAAAAACGAATTTTGCCGTTCATTCGATCCCACGACCATCCTGTAATGTTTTGGCCAGGTTTGGCAAGCTGTCATTACAGTAAAGTCGTTCAAGAATGGTATGCAAAGAAAGGGGTCCAGTTTGTTCCGAAAAACCTTAACCCACCCAACTGCCCCCAGTTCCGCTCTATTGAGAAATACTGAGCAATCATAGAGAGGAGATTCAAGGCAAATGGAAAGGTTGTCAAAGACATCAATCAGATGACGACCTGCCGGAATAAGACAGCTAAAACGATGGACGAAGAAGGTGTGTGCCGTCTAATGAGCCGTGTTACAGGAAAAATTCGAGAATTCCTTCAAAACCGTTACGAATAATTTTATCCGTATTTTTTCTTCAAAGTATGAAGGAAACGCTACATTTGTATAAAAAAGATCTTGAATTCAATAATAGATAACTGAAATACAGGCAATTGTCTTTGTTCCAATTCTATCTGAAGCAAGCTTTAAATTGAATGAAATATTCACAATATCTATTCGTTTTAAAACTGTGAGCGGATTTGCAGAATCTTCAAAGCACAGTGCATCATTCCCAAACATAATAGGTTTAAGTTCTGACTAGTTTTTCTGCAGTGATGTATTCGGAAAAACATTGTTCTATTAGGATAATTTTAAATACGAATTAGGGCTCATTTTCGATACAAATTCATTCTGATTAATTCGGGTAGATAACAAACATATTCGGAAACATTCCTCAAATCAAATGTGATCATCGAACTTGACCAATAATCTAATAGTAGCTTCCAAATGAACTTAAGCTTGTTGAAATCGGTTATGCCATCGCCTAGAAAAGTTAATGTATAGAAAAAAAAACCTGTTTTAATCCACTTAGTGGTGTAATGATGCCATTCTGATAACAATCATACTATCATATATAATACGGTGGTATTCTTCAAAATAATATTCTTCGATTCTTAAAAGAATGACCGAAATCGGTTTGTTTGACCGTCTACTGATAAAAACTATCAATTGGAAAAGAATCGAGACTTAGACTTAGACATCACACAAAGCGATTTTTTTATACTCATTAACTGAATTAGTATCTTCAAAGATTTTAGGAACACTGGTACTTACCATTTCAAACAGTAAAACTAAAATCGAAGAAAACGGTACGTTTGAAAATTTATCACCTTTTTCTTTTGCTTGTTTACTTCCACTTCACACACATAAGCTGTCAAACTCAACTTCGTAGTCGCGAATTGTATAAATCTGTTTAGTGTGAGGCGATTGGCAGTTTTTCAATTCAAACGATGAACCTCTGATGAACTTTTGAACTGTAAACAAACACACGGCGGCTGTCAAAAAAAGTTCATTTTGTAAGGTTATGTCATGTTCGTGTAAGACCTAATAAGCGTCGATGAAAGCCTGTTCGCACTATAACGGGTCGACCGGGACGCACCGTCGGCGCTGGATAAAACTCGGCGAGGAATATCGGTGGCAACCAACTGGATTCTTTCCCGGATCCGGGATTCCAATACATACACACGCCGGCAGCTCAGTCATCGCCGATGAGGAAAAAAACGTCCCTGGTAGTCCCGGATGGTCCCGTCCCAGTCGTCCTGGTATAGTGCGAACAGGCTTTAAACATTGGAAAACGACGGTAGGATTCCATAGCAACAATACCAGTTTGGAAGGAACAACATACAGTGAGGTCTCGTACAACGCGGATTTGGTTTTGCCGGTATTCGTTGTTGCCGGATTCGTTATTGCCGGATAACCGCGATAAACGGGACCCAGAACATATGGGATTTCGACTGATTGAGGCTGTGAACGATTATCTCGCTTCGGTCGACAGAATCTTCGGCAAACTTGTTGTAGATACTTAGACCAACAATTTAGTGTAGTTTGACCGACAGTTAGTTGAGAACTGCTCCGCTGGGGGCGCTTTGAAAAATGCACGATATAATTCATTCGCTTAACACAGACAAAACGATTTGAACTTCAAGTAACTCGCAAATTATAGTATTTTGAAGAATGCGGGAATTCAAAGTTTGTCAAACAGCAAAAGTATTAACTTGGACTTACTCCATCAGATGTAGCTAGTGTGCTTGAATTCAAATATCAATTATCAGAATTATGTTCTTATAAAAAAAACATAAAGATATAGAGCGGTTTTGTTTGTTGGAAAGTTGTTAGGAATGCTATAGTTTACATTATGAAAACTATGTTAGTTGAGAACTTACCCACAGAACGGCCCTAGTCTGATCACAATCTTACGGTATAAAATTTATTTTGTGATATCTCTAAAACCTGATGATATAGATTGGCGGTGTTTTCGGAAAGAAAGTAGAGGAGGTAAAAACAGATTAAATAGTGTCAACAGTTGTAAAAATTTTTCTCACTTGGTGACGCTGGTGTGCAATTCTGGGTTGGAAATTCCTGTAATCTTGATTTATTAAGATCGTTTTTTCGAACGTTTACAAACTGGTTAGAAGATTGAAAAAAGCTTGTGTGTGATAATTTAAGAGTAGTGTATCTTCCTCAACATTGCTCAACATTGATATCAAAAAGTATTCGATAATATGAACAGTAGAAAGCTATTTTTTGGGAAAATTCTATTTGTTTGTTTCGTGATTTATACTGGTTGACGGTAGAAATTTCTTCTACAATGCTTGTGTAGGAATTAATAGCTGTCTGGTCCCGGACAAACTTGATAAGACATATGATTACTTTTATGGGATTTCTCAGGTTTCGAAATATGCGGTTTCTATATAGATTTCTGAATTTTTCGGTTTACTAAAATAGCTGTTATTTCGGAGGATTCGCAAAAATGATGCGAACTCATGTGCTTCCCTCCGTCATAAAATGATTTTGTGTCATGCGATTCTCCAACAAATACAAATCTACTAAGCATACATCCTACGCGACGCTATCGTAATTGTGTTAGTGTGTTCCTGTAGAATTACTTTCTCGCATACATACTGCTATATACTAGTTGAGTCGCGTTGAAAGCTAGAATATAAAAACAACTACAGTGCAACAGAGAGAACGATCATAGATTCTTTCTTCCGTTTCATTTGGTTATGTTAGAGACGTGAATATATAATTGATTCCTATAAATACGTTGTAGCTACACGGAACCACTCGCGATCCCATTTCAACCAAAATATTAGTTGATTTTCTGAATTCGATTGGTTAAAATTTGGTACAACTAATCGATTGTTGTTTTAACTAAACTGTCATTTTTGTTTTTCGAATAGCCGAAACAATGCTTGAAACAAAATTCTGTTAGTTGAAAAATAAATCGGTTTTATTTGTTTTAGACATTGCAAATAGTTGAATCAACTCGAACAATGTTATTGATTTGCGAAAATAATCAAAATATACTTACTGATACTCGTCATGATCAATTTGAAATAAGATGAGATTCATGAAATAAATATCGTTGTTATAATATAAACAGTATTTTATATTGACATGGAATATCATTAGGGCTGGGAAAACCACCAATCACTCCTGATTTTAAGTGATCTTAACCAAGGAATAAATTATCATTACGAAATCAGAACTGATCTGATCTCTAAATGATTTTGATTTTTGTATGATCATGATCATGCCAAGTCGAGATCAGTAAAGATCTAAATTTTGAAAAAATACTTCTGATTCGATCGAAAATGATTGATGTAGAAAAACATTTTTAATCAGCAAAAGTGCCCGGAGGTTCGAGTAAATTAGCGAATTTATTAAATTTACCTAAAATGTGTATTGAAGATGATGCCTTCAAACGGTTGAACTAAAGTTATGCACTGATAATTTTAGTCAATTTATATGAGCTTGGGTGCATCAACCGCTGGGAATTGGAATTTTGCGACGGCAACTCAAACGCGCCATTCAATCGCAGCGTGTTCTGTGTGTTTGAATCCCTTCGCTCCTGTTACTTCTATCAATTAAATTCATGTCAAAAAGCGTTTTATTGCTAATGCATGAACATCATCATCGGTATCAAACAGCTGGAAGTAAAACAGTTTGCTGGAAGTAAATCAATGATCGAATTTGAAGCATAACATTTTTGCCCATACCTGAAAGATTACGAGATGATCATTCATTAACATTTTCTAATTGGTCACCAAACTCTGTAACTTTTTGATCATCCAGTAGAAATCAAGCAGATAGGGCATTTTGGGCGCGTGAAAAAAAAACTGGAACGGGAAAAATCCCAATCGTCTGCTACAGAGTTTTTGAATCAATTTCTGAACTTCACAAAATTCGAGGGTGTAAAATTTGTTGAGATTCGTTGAATAACAGCTGAGCTATGACAGCTCGAAGTTACCGTTCCAACTTTTTTTCAGGCTTGGTATTTGGAGTGTTCATAATGTAGCTAATCCACGTGCTTTAAAAAAATTGCAGCGTTCGAATCTCCCAGTACACTACTGGAGCAATAAAAAAGGCTGGATGACTCGAACAATTTTCCAAGATTGGGTGCAAAACTGTTTTATTCCCGAGTTAGAACAATTTTGCTTAAATCGCAACATCGGATTCAAGGCTCTCTTATTGTTGGATAATGCCCCTTTTCGTCCACCTGATGTTAATCATAAAAATGTAAAATTTATATTCATGCCACCCAACACGACGCCTTTGGATCAGGGAATAATTCGAAATTTCAAGCTGTATTATTTTAAAGAAAGCTACTGGCAAATTTTACAAATTTCTGAAAAAGATAAAAAGATCTGTCATTAATCGATTCGTGGAAAAAATTTGATCTCAAGAATTGTTTTGATTCCATTTAATCAGTTTTAGTTCAAATTAGGTCATCAACGTTGAAAAATAGCGGGAAAAAACTACTTCCATCTTTTTTTTTTGGAGTCTGGTCCACAAATCGATGATGTGGAGAACGAAAGAATAATTTCTGAAATTAAGGATTTCGGTGGAAAGATGGGTGCTGAACATCTCTCTCGTGAGGAAATGGATGACGTCATCGCTGATAAATTGATTACGGCAGACGAAATTGTCACTGATGTTGATCCAGATACAGATGACATAGACGATATTATTATTCCACAACCAAGCGGTGAAGAAATCAACTCAAAAAATTTGCTACTCAACGACTTGGAGAACTTTTGTTCTTTGGATAACAACATCGAACGACGAGAACAAATGCAACACATCCTTAGACAATCTAATACACAACTAAAGAACTCATTGATTGAATGAAAGAACGATCAGAGTGAACAAAACTAACCACAAATATAACTTACTGCACGATTAATAATTTGAATAATATCTTCATTTTCGACTATTTTTGATACTATTTGTTATTCAAATAAATTCAACCTTCCACAACAATTCTTAAAACTAACATAAGCTAATGATTTTAAATTAATTAATCCTTTCAAAGTTCTGGGTAATACCAAATTCCCACAGAAAAAGTTCGATTTTTTTCTCCAATTGATGCGGTCTCACTAGAATGGTTTTGTATGCATCAAAATAATTTGTAAATTCTTTCTATCGCAAACGCTCAACAGTCGTATTCAACCATATCGTTTCCCGAAATGTTTTCAAACGGAATTCGACCGTGGAGGATTTGAGAGTCCTGTTGTAAACAAAACTTAATTTTGAGGATAACATCAAATACATAATTTTCGAAGTACTTATATTGTGAACTGTTTTGCGATTCTTGAAAATGGTACTTTTATTTTGGCTCTTTATTGTTAACTCGACATCCACCGCGTCGAAGCCATTCATTTACGTAGCAGCTTTTGTTACTATCTCGAATTGGTTTTCCGCACTTATTACAAATACTGAATTTAGAGATTCACTGCCTGATGAAGAGTGTGACTATGAAATTTTCGCGCCATTGGACTTTTCCTTCAATAAAAAAGGTTTAATTCAAATAAAAAATAAAATGAAACTATATGAGCAATATATGTCACATTTTATGTACTTAACATTATATATAATAACAGTTTAAAATCTGTCACTCCTTCATCAACTTATTTAAAAACTGATCGATAAGATCACTCTCATAAACAAGTATGGTATTCAGTTACAGAAGATCACATTGTAGACACAATAAGAACTGTTTCATCAATCATTCAATAGGTATTGGAACCTTAAAACACCTTCTCGAAGAAACCATTTTAATAAGTCGACATGATTTTGAGTTGCAGAAATTTCGAACGCTGAATTGCACACTAGAGTCAGCCGTGCGAGAAATTTCAATTAATGTTTACACCATTTAATCTGTTTTGACCTCCGGAACATTCTTTCCGAAAACACCGACACCACCGAAAGTAAAATATTCGCGATATTTCATGTTCAAACTGTTTTTTATTGTGAACATATAAATTATTTCATGCTCTTTTCAAAGCGCCCCTGTCTAAGTATCTACAACAAGTTTGTCGAAGATTGTATAGCTCTATCTGTCGACCGAAGCGAGATAATCGTTCACAGCCTCAACCAGTCGAAATCCCGTATGCTCTGGGTCCCGTTTATCGCGGATTCGCTTTTCACGCCCCCGGTGTACCGCGTTATACGAGACCCCTCTGTACGACCCATTGTTCATCGGGAATTGTTAGCGAGATACAATTCAAAACAAACTGACATTCTATACGGTGAGGAAAGTGACTTTAAGGAGAACAGTCAAACGGAAGGCCTGGCAATTCGCATTCACTCAAAAGCCAGCTTGTGTGAATATTTGTAAACCCTTCTCAGTGCCCGACAGAATAAAACTCACTCTTGAAATAGGAACGGTTGTACTTTTATTCATATACCTATCGTAAGAGAGCAATCTACGCATCGGTTCAGTTTTCATAATTTAATTAGTAAAAAAACTAAACTAAAAATTTAAATCACATGCCAGCGCTTTTCTTGTTTCATGTCTTTTAAATAGTGTCGTACTAGGACCGTGGCCCTCCGCCCCGCCCACACGGCAGCAGAACGGCTCGACTACTTCAGGATGTGCTTCACACCGCTAATCGGTGGCATCTCCTTGATCGTTTTGCGAAAATCGTTCAGCTCACAGCACAGAACGTATCCGAGCGCCGGATTGCTGTAGGAGTCGTTCTCCTTCAGCGAACTGATCCACGACAGCTGATCGCAAATACTCGGACAGAAGGAATCCTTCTCGCGTTCCTTCTCCGACAGCTGTGCCTTGTTGAACACGGCAAACGCGACCGCTTTGTCCTCGGAACGGACCACCGTCCAGTGGAACTTTGGCACCGGGAACCGGTTCTCCTTGAGGTACACGTCCACGTTGTTGTCGTGTTTGTCCTTCAGCTGCAGCACACCGTGCGCTCCGGTGTAGATTTCCACCTCGGTCGCATCCAGTTCCGTGATGTCTTCCACTAGACTGTCAAAGTTGTCCAGGGCGTCCAGATCTTTGACAATTTGATAGTTCCAGGCCAGCTTCAGCACCGCTTGATACTGCTTGTGCGTGAGAAGTTCTTCGTTCACGTAACGGCGGGCTTCAATTTTCGGAACATTTTTAATTCCGAACACACCCTTGAACCGTTCGGCCTGATCGTTGATGTTCAGAGCTTTGTTCAGTTCGATTTTGTACCGCGAGGTGGGATGTTCCTGGCGGAAGTAGTTGGCATTGTTGATGGTCTTCAGGGCCAGCGCGTCTACCGTGTTGCTCGTGGATTTGATCTTGGTGTGTACGAACAAGGTCTGACCTCGTTTCACATCGTAACAAGCTTCACCCAGGATGTATGACTTGTCGTGGACAGGATTTGCATAGCCGTATTCGATCGAACGGGCACTCGTTGGGCAACCTCGTACGGGAACGATGATCTCCTCAATCGAGCGTACCTCGCAGGACAGCTCCGACACGAAGTTCTTATCCAGATCATTCACGACTAGAACGAAACGGAACGAAGATACCTTCTTCAAATCAATTGACCTAAGGCGGTACCTAGGAATCAAGATCACACTCACCCAGCGTTTTGTCTTTTTTGCACTTCGCCTTCAGCACCTTCTCGGAGGAAAATTCACGGAAATAATTGGGAGCACAGGACAACAGAACCTCGGTACCGACCGGCAGTGTGATGTCTTCCGTTTCGTCGCTCACATTCTCCGTCGAAATCAGCGTCCCATCCTGGCTGAAGATGAGGGGCGAGAAAAAGGACCAGTCCGGTTTCAGTGGCAGCACACAATTGCTCTCAATTGCTGAAACAATAAAAAATCGTCGAAACAGAACTGATCATAAGTTTATGCTGGAGCTATCGAATGGTGCGTGTGTGTGTGCAATTTTTTTTTTCTTAGACGGGGTGTGGCGTCTAGCAATCAACGGTTCGGTTTCTGAATGATTCGGAGGTTCGTTTGTGTCAATGAACAAAATTGAATAACCAACCCCGTCGGTCGGTTTTCATTCAGAAAGTGTTCGTCAATTAGGAAACGAAGCTAAAAAAATAAATAGGTCAAAAGAAACTGTACCAAGTCTGAGACTGGTTAGCACTGGACTTTCACTATCTAGTATAAATTAAAATGGCGCCTTGGAGCGCGGTGACCTTTGGGAGTCAATAACAACGGCAACATTGATTTTGTTTTCAGCTTGTGTTAATCTTGGTGTGATGGTTTCGATTTGTCGTCAATTACATGATAGGGTGGTTGTCGGACAGCACTAACCTACTTCAATCTGAAATGGTTTATTTCATTAAAATATAATTGGTTTGCGAAAATGAATGCAGATTTTTTCTAGAACATTTTGCATGGAAATAAAATCAAATAAATGTTTGATTGAGGGGTTAGTTGGTTAACTGATTGTTTTGTCGTCCATTTGTGTATCGTTGCTGTCGTTTTCATCGAAATCGTCGTTGAGGGTCTATTTTCTCACTGTGTTGATGTTATACAGTTTACAGTATTGGATTTTATTACCCTTTTTTCATCAATATAAAAAATAGCTATAGAAATTACTCAAGCTTTAAAAAAATTCCGAGGCCCGGAGGTCATATACCAACCGATTCAGCTCGACGAACTAAGCAAACTTTTCGAGCACGTTGAAGTTTTAAGTCAACATCCATTTTTCAACGGAGATATCGATATTTTTATGTAAGCGACTTTTTTCCCTAATCCAGTAGTAGAAGTTTTAAGAGGTGAATGAGAAAGCAATACCTGGAAGCAAAGTGAAACACAATTTTGTATACTGTTCTATGCAAATGGTTTTGAGCACCAAATAGACTGTGTACAATATCATTTCGATTTTAGCACGGTTCATTTTTGGAAACGTAATATAAATAGGACATATTAAATAAGACATTCGCATAAATGTATGGCAGTATTTATAAATTCAAAACAATTTCATATTTTTGTTGATTTAGACTGCTTACAGCAATAATTGGCACAGTGGTCCGAAACGGGAAATTAGCGTGATAAAAATATTTTCACTATTAAATATTAGTTTTTTGTAGTTGGTGTCTTCACAAAAGTTGTTTGTAATCAAATAGCGCTCCTTTTGATGAAAAAAATTACTAGGGTGGTCCTCGTTTAGATTGAAATCTGAAATCTAACTTTCTTAATTGAACTCAAAAAATTATTTTGTTGCACTATAAAGTTGTAGGAAATTTTATTTTGAGCAACTTTGCTGAAAAAAGTACCTCTCTAGTTACTTCAATTTTCCCGAATAAAAGTAGGGTGGCTCTTGAAAAATCACTTTTTTTGTTCTAACTTTTTTGTGAAACGTTCTACGGAAAAGTTGTCTTCAGAAGAGTTTTTGAACTAATCATTGCGCACAATTTTGCTCAACCAAGCTTATTTCTATGAGCTAACAGTAAATAGTTATGATTGTTTCTTCATCACTAACCTACTTCAATCTGAAATGGTTTATTTCATTAAAATATAATTGGTTTGCGAAAATGAATGCAGATTTTTTCTAGAACATTTTGCATGGAAATAAAATCAAATAAATGTTTGATTGAGGGGTTAGTTGGTTAACTGATTGTTTTGTCGTCCATTTGTGTATCGTTGCTGTCGTTTTCATCGAAATCGTCGTTGAGGGTTCAAAACAATTTAATGTGTTCAGCCACAAGTGGTGACTTTTCAGCCCTGTTATATATATATATATGATTTGGTTATTACCATGAAGACATCATTTGCTTCCGCAATTCTGAGATTTTTGTGTAGGGAAAATTCTAAACCTACTTGTATTGTGTAATGGGGAAAAGGAACTTATATACTAACTTACTAACTAATACAGAGAGCGAATCGATTCAATTGAAGATTGCATCGATTTTTGTCGGAATTTGCTTATAATATTATGTGACATTACATCTAATGGTTCTATATTTGTGAGTCTGTGTAACTCATTTGTACTAAACCAGGGAGGACGCTTCAAAATCATTTTCAGAATTTTATTCTGAATCCTTTGAAGCGTTTTCTTCCTGGTGGAACAACAGCTTGACCAAATTGGTACCGCATAAAGCATGGCTGGTCTGAAAATTTGTTTATAAATTAACAATTTGTTTTTTAGACAGAGCTTAGAATTTCTGTTTATAAGAGGATATAAACATTTAATATTTTTATTACACTTTGCCTGGATTCCTTCAATGTGATCCTTGAAAGTGAGTTTTTTGTCATACGTTAAACCTAAGTATTTAGCTTGATCAGACCATGTCAATTCCAAGCCATTCAATTTGAGAATGTGATTATTGTTTGGTTTTAGAAAAGAAGCTCTTGGCTTGTGAGGAAAGATAATTAATTGCGTTTTTGCTGCATTTGGTTTAATTTTCCATTTTGACAGATAATCACTGAAAATATTTAAACTTCTTTGTAGGCGACTGCAGATCACTCTTAGATTTCTACCTGTGGCTAACAGACTTGTGTCGTCACAGAATAGCGATTTCTGACAACCAACGGGTAGATTTGGAAGATCAGAAGTGAAAATATTATACAAGATTGGAGCTACACTCGAACCCTGCGGAACACCGGCACGTACGGGTAGCAATTCAGATTTACAATTCTGATAGCTAACCTGAAGAGTACGATCAGTTAAATAATTTTGAATCATTTTGATCAAATAAATAGGAAACTGGAAATCAGACATTTTTGCTATTAAACCTTTGTGCCAAACACTGTCGAATGCTTTTTCTATGTCTAGAAGAGCAACTCCAGTTGATAACCCAGAAGATTTTTTTGCTTTTATCATGTTCGTTACTCTGACAAGTTGATGAGTAGTTGAATGTTCATGACGAAATCCAAACTGCTCTGGAAAAAAAATTGAATTCTCATTTATATGAGTCATCATTCTTAACAAGATAATTTTTTCAAAAAGTTTACTGATAGAAGAAAGTAAGCTAATTGGGCGATAACTTGATGTTTCTCCTGGGTTTTTATCAGGTTTTAGGATAGGAATTACTTTAGCGTTTTTCCATCTTTTTGGGAAGTAAGCTAATGAAAAACACTTGTTGAAAATTTTAACCAGGAGTCTCAAGGCAACATCGGGAAGATTTTTAATAAGAATATTAAAAATTCCATCATTACCAGGAGCCTTCATGTTTTTGAGTTTCCTAATAATTGATTTAATTTCATCAAAATTCGTCTCAATAATGTCATCGTGTAATAACACTTGGGTTGAAATATGATCATACTTCAGTGAGACTTCATTTTCAATAGGACTCACAACGTTTAAATTAAAATTGTGGACACTCTCGAACTGCTGAGCTAGCTTTTGAGCTTTTTCACCATTTGTAAGAAGTATTTGATTTCCTTCCTTGAGAGCAGGAATTGGTTTCTGAGGTTTCTTAAGAACCTTAGAAAGTTTCCAGAAAGGTTTAGAATATGGTTTAATTTGTTCAACTTCTTTAGCGAAATTTTCATTTCGCAAAAGAGTAAATCTATGTTTAATTTCTTTTTGTAAATCCTTAACTATGTTTTTCATAGCAGGATCACGAGAACGTTGATATTGTCGTCGACGAACATTCTTCAACCGAATGAGCAGTTGAAGATTGTTATCGATGATAGGAGAATTTAATTTAGTATGAGCTTTGGGAACTGAAAGATTTCTAGCTTCGATAATATAATGATTCAAATTATCAATTGCTGTGTCGATGTCCGCAGAATTTTCTAAAATAGTTTCATGATCCACATGATTTTCAATGTGAGATCTGTAATCCAACCAATTAGCTCTATGATAGTTGAATATAGTACTAATAGGAATAATTATAGCTTCGTTGGAAAGTCTGAATGTTACAGGAAGATGATCTGAGTCAAAGTCAGCATGTGTAATCGGTTCACTACAAATGTGACTTTGATCCGTTAGAACCAGATCAATTGTAGCCGGGTTTTTCACGGAAGAGAAACAAGTCGGATTACTGGGATGAAGAACTATGAAGTAACCAGCTGAGAGTTGATTATGAAGTATTTTACCATTACTGTTATTTTGCCTACAATTCTACTGGACATGCTTAGCATTTAAGTCCCCTATTAGGAAAAATTTCGATCGATATCTTGTAAGTTTTTGCAAATCGCCTTTAAAGAAATTTAATTGTTCGCCGGTGCATTGGAATGGCAAATATGCTCCAGCGATGAAATAAATTCCATGAATGGTTTCAACTTCGATTCCCAAGCTTTCAATAACTTTAGTATTGAAAAAAGGTAAAATTCGATGTTTAATTTGCCGTTGGACAAAAATGGCAACTCCACCACCCATTCCAGTAAACCTGTCAAATCGATGAACCACATAATGTGGATTACTTTTCAATTTTACATTTGGTTTAAGAAAAGTTTCTGTCACAATGGCAATATGAATTTTGTGAACTTTGAGAAAATTATAAAATTCATCTTCACTCGATTTCAAAGATCGAGCATTCCAATTTAAAATATTCAAATAATTATTTAACATCACTGTTAAATTTTAAATTCATTATAATATTATTTGCAAATTTCCATCCGATTTGAAATGCTTCAAAAAGTGATGAAGTCGAATTCATTTGGATGATCATTTGAAAAAGTTGATCTTGTAGGTAGATCATTTTATTTTCAGTTATATCGCCTAAATCGACTTCATTTAAAGAAGCGAATGGCATTGAAGGAATATTTGTAGGTAGACTGCCATTAGAAGAAGATGATTCGGCCGGTCTACCTATTAATAAATTGTTTTCGTTAGAAGAAGAACTGCAAGGCGGTCCTGTGTTTTGATTATTTACATTAGAAGAAATAGGTGATAGATTTCTACCTAATATACCAGCATAACTGACATTAGAAGAAGATGATGACGAGGTCGATCTACCTGTCAATAAATTGTTTTCGTTAGAAGACGAATTGGCAGGCGTACCTGTTTTTTGTTTCGAAGAAATCAGTGCCTTAAAAGAATTAGGCGTGGCATTTGTAACGGTTTTTTGATTTTCAGGTATGTTCTGTAAATTTAAGGTCGTTGATTTGACTTGTTGTCGAAGCGAACGAGCGTTTAAAATTTTTTCCCTGACAGGACATTTCAAATAATTGGATTTATGATTTCCATTGCAATTTGAACATGAAAATTTATGAGTGGTTTCATTCATTGGACAAACGTCTTTCGAATGCGATTTACCACAATTCAAACACCGTATATCCATATGACAATTTTTGGTTCCATGACCGAAGCCTTGGCAACGACGACATTGCGTTAAGTTTGCAATACGATTATGCCGTTTATAATGTTCCCAATGAATTTTAATGTGGGAAATGAAACGTACTTTTTCTAAAGTTTTCAAATTGTTTACATCACTTCGATTGAAGTGTATTAGGTAAAGTTCATGGGAAATTCCAGAGCGTGGTTTAGAAGTACCATTCGCTCTTTTTTTCATAAGTATTACTTGGGAAGGGGCAAAACCAAGCAATTCTTTTAGTTCATTTTTAATTTCATCAATACTTTGATCATTTGATAAGCCTTTCAAGACAGCCTTGAAGGGTCTGTCTGATTTTATATCATATGAATAAAATTTATGAAGTTTCTCGGACAAATATCGGATAGAATCTTCCAATCCATCAACCAAGACTCGACATTCTCCTCTTCGTCCGATTTGAAATGAGACTTTTACTTCCGGGAGAAAAGTAGAAAGCTCAGTACGGAATGCTTTGAAGTCGGAAATCATCACCGTCACTGGGGGCATAGATTGTTGTTTCTTCCCAGAATGACAAGCGTCCATTTTGGGAATTTTTGAAGAATTTTCTTCTATGTTGCTACAATCGGATTCAGGAAGTATCTCGTAAATATTGTTAGACGGCATTAGAATCAACGGAAGGGAAATCCGTCCGTTGTCTTTTATTTTTACATTCAGATTCTATAAGATCGTGAATGTTATTAGAAAAATGTTGAATAACGGATTGTGATTTATTCCGTATTGAATTATTTTTAGCCTTAGGCTTGTTGCCTTTCCGGTTGGACGCAGGCATTTTTGAAATTAATGAAATTTTAAATTAAATTAACTAGGCTAAATTAGTCTTCGATTAGACTCCTAGCTAGCCTTAAAAAAGGCTGATTAATTTCTTAGTCACTCTAATATCACTCTTTGTATCACTTAGTCACTTAGTTAGTGATTCAGGTAGCCTTGAAAAAGACTGAAGCCTTGAATCAATGAAACTCTAGGTAGCCAGAAAAAAAATTCCAGGAGCCAAGAGCTATACGCGTGCGGTGCGAACGACTGTTCAACACCGACTGAATTTTCTCTTAAATTTTTACTTATATTATGACCTTTCAGGAACCGCATAGGATACATTTTTATCGATCTGGCATCTAATGAATATTGATATTTGAAGCTTGACTAGTTTTTGATGAAAAAACAATCATAACTTTTTAATGGTAGCTCATATGAAAAAGCTTGGTTGAGCCAAATTGTGAGCAATGATTAGTTCAAAAACTCTTCTGAAGACAACTTTTCCGTAGAACGTTTCACTTTTATTCGGGAAAATTGATGTAACTCGATCAAATGAAAAGCTAGAGGGGTACTTTATTCTGCAAAGTTGCTCAAAATAAAATTTCCTACAACTTTATTGTGCAACAAAATCATTTTTGAGTTCAATTAAGAAAGTTAGATTTCAGATTTAACCCTAGTAACTTTTTTCATCAAAAGGAGCACCATTCGATTATAAACAACTTTTGTGAAGCCATCAACTACAAAAAACTAATATTCAATAGTGAAAATATTTTTGTCACTCTAATTTCCCGTTTCGGACCATAGTGCACTGTGGGCTGGTTCAAATATTGCGTAAGCCCCTGCGCTCCTGTTATTTCTAAAAATCAAAATTCATGCTAAATAGTGGGTTTAATTAGGTTCAATCTAAGTAGATAATGAGAGTAAATCGATTCTAGAAGTGAAACAAGGCAACGAACAACATTGTGAAAACCGACTTTTGAACGGAGGCCCGGAGGGCTCAGTTACTCAGTTGGTCGAGATCACAAAATGTCTTTTTTTTTACAAGGTGAAATGCATTTACGCACGGAGTGTGGGACTTTCCACAAGACTACCCAACTGTTGATTGGAACTACCCACTAAAACACTTTGGATCTCCAACCCTACCTCCCCGGCACCACCGCTAGGTATTACTTCGAGGTGGAAGGCTATTGGTGCTCACAGCATCCTCCCCAGATTTATGCAGAATGGGGATCAGCATCCTGCTCTCGAGGGATCGACCAGTTGGATGACAAGGTCGGTCCAGTGATGCCGGCTGGAGGGTAACTTCCGGTTCACTGGCGCCTTGACGACCCAAAACTGATGCTACGTCGCGGAACTACTCGACTAGTCTCCGCCAAAAGATCTAGTCTACACCGACGGAGGGTTCCCCGACGAGGGAAGTCCTCCCGAATCGACGCTTACGGTACGCGTCTACGACCCGACCGAAAGGATGCCTGAGTCGATCCAATGATTCCGGTTGGAGCGTGACTTCCGGTTCACTGGCGCTCAGACGATCCTAGCGGTACCACGCGACGATCTACTCATCTAGTCCCCGACAAAGGATCTAGACTACTCCGACGGAGAGTTCCCCGGCGAAGGAGAATCTCCCGACACCGAGTCTCTTACACCACACGGGACACCCGATGGAGTGCCGAGGTCGGTCCCGCGTTTCCGGTTGGAGCATGGCTTCTGGTTCGCTGGCGCCTCGACGACCCGAATCGGTGTTGTGGCGACTACTCGACTAGCCCCCGCCGAAGGATCTAGTTTACAGCGACGGAGAGTTCCCCGACGAAGGATGCCCTTCCGAAACCGACGCTTTCGATACCCGTCACCGCCCGACCGAGAGGATGCCTGGGTCGAACCAGTGATTCTGGTTGGAGGATAACTTTCGGTTCACTGGCGCCCTGACGATCCTAGCGGTATTACGCCACGATTTACTCGTCTAGTCCTCGACGAAGGATCTAGACTACTCCGACGGATAGTTCCCCGGCGGAGGAAGTTCTCCCGACACCGAGTTCTCTGTTACACCACACGGAACACCCGAAGTAGTGCCGAGGTCGATCCAGTGATTCCGGTTGGAGAATAGCTTCCGGTTCACTGGCGCCCCGACGATCCTAACAGTTTTACGTACTACTCGTCTAGTCCCCGACGATGGATCTAGACTACTCCGACGAAGAGCTCCCCGGCGAAGGAGGTTCTCCCGGACCGACGTTTATTCGCTGATCCCTCTTGAGCCTACTACGGTTACAGGCGGCTAGCGGTCGCGGCTGCCTGTTGTTGATCCGCACTCCATTTCCCCTGCAGTATGCCCGCAATGTGGGATGCCGCGGTCGACATTGCGTTCCAGTTCTCTACGCAGTGGCACATTCTCTGTATCAGGTTCTCCGGTGTGGTGTCAATGCCGCATGCCTCCAGTAGCTCACTCCTTTGAGCCGCAAAACGGGAACATGCGAACATGACGTGTTCTGCCGTCTCGATCTCGTCTGGGCAGCCAGGACATACAGGGGATGTCGCGTGGCCGAACCTGTGGAGGTACCATCTGAAGCACCCATGGCCTGTGAGGATGTGCGTCAGGCCGAAGTTCACTTCTCCGTGAGGTCTATCTAACCAACTCGAGACCCTAGGTATGAGTCGGTGTGTCCACCTACCCTTGGTTGAGCTGTCCCACTCTTGTTGCCATCTGCGTAGAGAAGCGGCTTTGGAGGCCCTACGGGCATTCCGGTCTCCTCGCATGCTGTAGCACTCCGCGTCTTCCTTCACTATCAGACCGATAGGCATCATAGTTGCAACCACGCAGGCCGCATCCCTCGATCCAGTGCGGTATGCACTGATCACGCGAAGACACATCAGTCTATGCGTACTCTCCAGCATCTGTGCGTTGCGTTCCACACCAAGTGCCGACGCCCATACCGGGCTGCCGTACCTGAGGATCGAAACTGCCACTCCTGCCAGTAACCTACGTTTACTGGAGCGCACAGGCGAGCTGTTGGCCATCAATCTAGAGAGCGCCGCGATCGCTTTTGATGTGCGCTTGCAAGCGTATTCAACGTGCTTGCTGAAGCTGAGTTTGTCGTCAAGCATCACACCCTATTGCTTCAGTGATCTCTTGGAGGGGATCACGCAATCTCCGGCATGTACCAACGCCTCCTGTTCCGATTTGCGGATGTTTACCACCATCACCTCTGTTTTGTGGTGCGCGAGTTGCAGCTTCCTGCTACGCAGCCAGTCCTCTACCAAGCAGATTGAGTGTGATGCACTCAGTTTGACCTCTTCGATGGATTCGCCGTAGACTGTCAGTGTGACGTCGTCCGCGAACCCGACTATCTTGACACCCGGAGGGAGCCTCAACCTCAGTACTCCATCGTACATTATATTCCACAGGATCGGGCCCAAGATAGATCCCTGTGGTACTCCAGCCGTGATTGGAGTGTTACGTGTGCCTTCGTCGGTCTCGTAGAGCAATACTCGGTTCTGGAAGTAGCTTTCCAGAATCTTGTACAGCCCTTCCGGTACTCCCAGTCGAAGTAGGGAATCAGCAATGTCTGCCCAACGAGCACTATTGAACGCGTTCTTAACGTCTAGCGTTACTACCGCACAGTAGCGGATTCCTCGTCGTTTGCGCTGGATAGCTACCTCTGCCACCGATGTTATGGCGTCCGCCGTCGACCTGCCTCTGCGAAACCCGTACTGCTGGCTGGACAGTCCTTCTGCCTCATCTATGAAGGAGGATAGCCTGTTGAGGATGATTGTCTCAAGGAGCTTTCCCGCAGTGTCTATCAGACAGATTGGTCTATACGCCGATGGGTCCCCTGGGGGTTTCCCATGTTTCGGTAGTAGTACCAACCTCTGCCTTTTCCAAATGTCTGGAAACATACGCTCATCCAGACATCTCTGCATGACCTCCCTGAACATGTCCGGTTTTGTGATTATAGCCGCCTTTAGAGCCACGTTCGGGATACCGTCTGGCCCCGGGGCTGTCTGTGTGTGTATGTATGTATATCTGTGTGTATGTGACAAATAATGTCACTCAATTTTCTCAGAGATGGTTGAACTGATTCTCACAAACTTAGATTCAAATGAAAGCTCTTATGGTCCCATAGACCGCTATTGTAGTTCCGGTGAGGCAGGGTTGGAGATCCAAAGTGTTTTAGTCGGTAGTTCCAATTATACAGTGGTAGTCCTGTGGAGATTCCACAGTTATAGCCATTTAATCTTTGAACTTGATCAATGGACTGACAGCGGCTTTCAAACGAGCCTAAGCTTGTTAAAATCGATTAAGTCATCTCTGAGAAAATTGAGCGGTAAAATACCTTCGAAAAGTGCAGACACAGACATTTTCCGATCTCGTCAAACTGAGTAGAACTGGTATATAACACTATGGGTCTTCGAGGCTCCGTTCAAAAGTTGGGTTTTCCAGCAATTCCAATAACTTTCTATGGAAAAAGGTAAAACGAAATATGGAAGCGGCTCCAAACCCAATTGAATAATTCTGGTTCGGAAACCAGATAGAGAATTCAGTTCATGAGTTTAGTTCCAGAATTGTGAATCTGAATTTTGAACTCGAACTCCGAACCTAAATAAAGGAACTTTTTTTGTTTCAATTATAAAGGTTTTAACTTTAAGGTCATTCGCCTCTATGTGCGGCGATAGGAATCGACCTCAGGAGTGCTGTGTGGAAGGCATGGACTTACCGCATCATGGAACTGAATTAAGTTCCAAAATCTAGTTCCAGAATCCATGTTCCAAATTTAGTTTCAACATGCAGATTCTGAATTTTGGAAATGAGATAAATTCATGAATAAAATTCTGGCCTTAAGCCAAGGTCACAAAATTGAGGTTCGGATCTAAAACTTTGTTCCAGAATCCAGAACTAAAAATCATATCCTGAATTTTGTTCCAAAATTCTGAAGTTGAAATCCTAGATCAGATGTCCGGACTCAAATTCCGAACATAAATTCATTTCCAGTACCAGAGTCATAATTTTATTTTCTGAATCTGTAACCTTCAACTGAATTCTGAACAGACTTTTGAAAAGGCGGCCCATGGTAAAGTAAGATGTACTGACGTCAAAATATCTTAATGATGTTCCATATAAATGAGAATTCGATTTTTTCACCAGAGCAGTTCGGATTTCGAATTGAGCATTCAACTACTCATCAACTTGTTAGAGTCACTGACACAATAAAAGCAAATCAGTCTTGTGATTTATGCGTTGAAGTTTCTTTTCTAGATATAGAAAAAGCATTTGACAATGTTTGTCACAAAGATTTAATTGAATAAATATGTCTGACTTCCAGTTTCCAATTTATTTAATCGAACTGATTTAAAACTATTCAACTGATCGTACCTCCCAGATAAGCTATCAGAATGATAAATCTCAATCACTACCCGTTCGATTACCACAGGAGTTTCTTAAGGTTCAAGCGTTGCTCCAATCTTGTATACTTGTACTTCTGATTTTTCGACCATACACGGATAAAAATCTATTACCGGTACCATGATTTTTTAATCATGAAATCATGAACCATGCCTTCTCATGAAATTTCATAAGCAAAATGATTGATATCATGAAAATTTTCATGAAAGATGTGTTATTGTGCATGATACCCATCATTTTGCTCATGAAATCATGACTTATTATTCAGGATAGACATGATTAATGATTTCATGATTTTTAATCATGGTGCCGGCAATGGATTTTTACCCGTGTACAATTCTGTTGGCCGCCGATAGAAATCATCGAGTAATCTCTGGTTGGCGATAAAATTTTGATCATCAGCAGTGGAGACCAGGAAAACTGTTTCATAACCATGGAAATCTCGGCAATTTCGCCTACTCTGGATATTCTGGAAATCACACTGAATAATGAACTGAGTTTTGCGAGGTTGGGTACGGTCCGAAAAATGTACTCCTTCTCGAACCACCCCAAGTTTCACATTGTCCTTCTGACCAGCCGAGCCGAGCTTTGATTACTCCAAGTGTGGCCGAGTGATGATAACGGACGTAAAATTTTCGATTTGCAAAACAAACCAACCTCGATCGCTTGGCTCGGTCTAGACAAAGGGTCTCCCGTACTCGATGGCAGACGGGTGCGAAAAGATGGACTGTGTTGTAAAACAGTAATCATTGCATTGTTGTTTACTCTAGCAATCTGACGTAGTACGGACGGTTAACCTCAGTGTCAGGCCTTCGCGAAAGGGGACCATCGCCGTTTCCATGGCGATATTCGACCATGTTTGGGATTTGTTTTTGGTTTTTCTTTCCGGATGTGGGTTAATGTACTGTGATTTTCAATGGAGAATCATAAATTTCAATAGATTCGTGGTTTTATTGCATAAGAGGTCATCACGAATGACGTACGGAGCTACGTATAATTATTTTTTGTGACAAAATTAGACGACCAAGAAGGACTAGGACGCATTTCGTTTTGCTTGGAATTATATTTATATAGGAACGCACAAAAAATAGAGAACGGCGAAACAAGATAAAGCGCACCTGCAGGACAGAACGCATTTCTTCCTTTTCTCAAAATTTAATAAGAAGTTAAGGAAATAGGGCTGTTGTAACAATAGTCATCTTATTAGAAGAGCCGCAATATTATTTCGCCAATTACTCGACTTTCATTCAACAAATTGGGAAAAAAATCGCATTCAACATTTTTGTTTCGATTGTACGAAAAAAAAATAGTCGAAGCTTGTTCAATACTGCTGTTATAGTGACGTGAAAACTCGAAATAAATGCACTTATTTTCATCCTACCCTGAAGAGCAATCTATCGAACAGAGACAGCAGATCTCACTTTTACTAATGATTTTCGTTCATGATATGACTACTGGAGCCGTTACCATATTTCAATGAAATCGGAAGTTCTTAAATTTCGACTTACTCTGGATGTACTGATTCGTCGTGAAAACAACTTACTTTACTATGGGACGCCTTTTCAAAAATCACTCTGTACAAGAATGGGTAGAACTTTATCGTGAATAACTCTTGATGTATTTTACGCAGCAGGTTATTTTTTTCTCGTAACCATCGGAAATATTTGTTAGCAATTAATGATAAAATTTTCAGTAATATGTGATCACCACAAATAACTCAAATTTGACGTTTTCTAAAATGTTTGGTATGAACGAGCAGTTAAAGTGAAATAAGGCACTCAAAATTTCAACGGCATGAACTGAACGAATCATCGCACAAAGCGTATGGTGCAAAACCGACGCATAGAGATACGGAATAATTCTCTTTTTGCTTGTTTTACTTAGTTTCAACCGGCATTCAAATTTAAACATTGCATTTTTAATGTCATTGTGATCGTGTCGTGTCCGCTGCACAACCCTAAAAATTTTTTCTCAGTGTGTTCCGCCTTAAATTTGCACCGTTACAATTCTGCGGGTGAAATATTGAAAGTATGAAAATTTCACACAGCAAATCAACTAGTACGTGCGATTATCGATACTCGGAACTGTGTCAGTTTTGTTCGTATTCACGTCATTCAATTTAATAAATCATAAATCAATCTAAAAAAATATTTAGAGTATCACCAAATACAAATTCCAAAAACCTCCCGCCCTTACTCCTGTCACAAAAGGTCACGTCTTTTATGGTCAGCCCCTTATGCTTTCTGTACAGTGGCAGCATTCTCTTCTTCAAACATTCTTCCTCGTACACCTTGGCGTTAATTGTGCCCTTCGTGAAGAAAATCGACGATCGCAAACCACGGGTACAAATTGCTTGCCAGACCAACACCTTCCGCCCCAACTTTTCCATCGTCACCGTGGTGTCAGCGTCGTCCAGGTCCTGGTACACCGATTTCGTATAATATTGCGGTCCGGGCAGTCCGGTTTCATCCTCGATCAGGATGCATCCGTCTTTATTCTGTAGAATCCTGTTATACAGTTTTCGCGCTCTTGTTTTGGCCTGAACTTGCTGTACCTGTTTTCAGGGAGTTCCGAACTTTGATCCGTTGAATCATCCCGATGCTGGTGTTGAACTACTTGTCCAAATCCCGCGTCGACGCTGATGGGTTTTTCCTGATGTACTCAACCACGTTTAAGTCCCGGCCGGGCTGGCTGGGAACCGTTTTCCTACCGGATCGGGGCAAATCCTTCATGGAAAGGGTCTTACCGAACTTCTCGATAATATTTTTGACACTGGTGTGGTGCACCTTCACCCGTTTTGCAATTTCGTTGTACGTGACACCATTTTCTGAGCATAAAGTGTGCAGAATTTTCTTTCGCGTTTCCGGATCAATTCGACTCATCATTGAAACAATAAACTGTACCGAAACCAATCGATTGCGCAGCTGTTATTGACATGTAAACAAACATGTCACCGCAAAGCACGCTGCAAAAAATTATGCCATTTCAGAGTAATAACTGTTTGAGTGTTGCTAACTACTTATCGATACACGCCTCAATAATCCGACTAAAAACTATTTTTATCTGAAAAACTCGTTGCGTTAAGTAATTGTTCTCTACATGCTCACGATAATGCCGTTTACATGAACAAATATTTATGAATATTTGAAAAACCAATATTCCATCAAAAATTGATGGTTAAAAAATTATTCATTTCATTTTTACTAAAAAATTGAAAAAATACATCCAGTAGATAATAAACTTTTGCATACAATTCTGTCGAAAAATGAATAATTAATGCTCAGGCAAAGTAATATTACATGTCGCTGAGTAACGGTAACGATTCGATGTTCCCTATTCACAGTGGTGTACATAGGAAATTCAGCGCCTGGGGGCAAAATAAGAGATTTGCCGCCCCCATCGTTGGTTTAGTGAGCAAAAAAAAAGAAACAAAGCTGAACTTCATCTCCGGATAGGTGATTTAGGCGAGCGAAAAAAAAAAGTTCCAAAAAGTATGTAGTTTGCCGCCCCCCGAACACTCCGTTAAATTTTCAAGGACACGTTTTACGATATCAGGTACAATGTCAGACAGACAATGTACTTTGTTCAGTTATCCAGTCAACTAGCAACACTGAACACAAAAATAAAGGTAATACATTCAGTCGGTGTTGAACAGTCGTTCGCACCGCACGCGTATAGCTCTTGGCTCCTGGAATTTTTTTCTGGCTACCTAGAGTTTCATTGATTCAAGGCTTCAGTCTTTTTCAAGGCTACCTGAATCACTAACTAAGTGACTAAGTGATACAAAGAGTGATATTAGAGTGACTAAGTGATACAAAGAGTGATATTAGAGTGACTAAGAAATTAATCAGCCTTTTTTAAGGCTAGCTAGGAGTCTAATCGAAGACTAATTTAGCCTAGTTAATTTAATTTAAAATTTCATTAATTTCAAAAATGCCTGCGTCCAACCGGAAAGGCAACAAGCCTAAGGCTAAAAATAATTCAATACGGAATAAATCACAATCCGTTATTCAACATTTTTCTAATAACATTCACGATCTTATAGAATCTGAATGTAAAAATAAAAGACAACGGACGGATTTCCCTTCCGTTGATCCTATGCCGTCTAACAATATTTACGAGATTCTTCCTGAATCCGATTGTAGCGACATAGAAGAAAATTCTTCAAAAATTCCCAAAATGGACGCTTGTCGTTCTGGGAAGAAACATCAATCTATGCCACCAGTGACGGTGATGATTTCCGACTTCAAAGCATTCCGTACTGAGCTTTCTACTTTTCTCCCGGAAGTAAAAGTCTCATTTCAAATCGGACGAAGAGGAGAATGTCGAGTCTTGGTGGATGGATTGGAAGATTACGAACGTCTTATTCGATATTTGTCCGAAAAACTTCATAAATTTTATTCATATGATATAAAATCAGACAGACCCTTCAAGGCTGTCTTGAAAGGATTATCAAATGATCAAAGTATTGATGAAATTAAAAATGAAATAAAAGAATTGCTTGGTTTTGCCCCTTCCCAAGTAATACTTATGAAAAAAAGAGCGAATGGTACTTCTAAACCACGCTCTGGAATTTCCCATGAACTTTACCTAATACACTTCAATCGAAGTGATGTAAACAATTTGAAAACTTTAGAAAAAGTACGTTTCATTTCCCACATTAAAATTCATTGGGAACATTATAAACGGCATAATCGTATTGCAAACTTAACGCAATGTCGTCGTTGCCAAGGCTTCGGCCATGGAACCAAAAATTGTCATATGGATATACGGTGTTTGAATTGTGGTAAATCGCATTCGAAAGACGTTTGTCCAATGAATGAAACCACTGATAAATTTTCATGTTCAAATTGCAATGGAAATCATAAATCCAATTATTTGAAATGTCCTGTCAGGGAAAAAATTTTAAACGCTCGTTCGCTTAGACAACAAGTCAAATCAACGACCTTAAATTTACAGAACATACCTGAAAATTCTTCTAAGGCACCTGCCAATTCGTCTTCTAACGAAAACAATTTATTGACAGGTAGATCGACCTCGTCATCATCTTCTTCTAATGTCAGTTATGCTGGTATATTAGGTAGAAATCTATCTCCTATTTCTTCTAATGTAAATAATCAAAACACAGGACCGCCTTGCAGTTCTTCTTCTAACGAAAACAATTTATTAATAGGTAGACCGGCCGAATCATCTTCTTCTAATGGCAGTCTACCTACAAATATTCCTTCAATGCCATTCGCTTCTTTAAATGAAGTCGATTTAGGCGATATAACTGAAAATAAAATGATCTACCTACAAGATCAACTTTTTCAAATGATCATCCAAATGAATTCGACTTCATCACTTTTTGAAGCATTTCAAATCGGATGGAAACTTGCAAATAATATTATAATGAATTTAAAATTTAACAGTGATGTTAAATAATTATTTGAATATTTTAAATTGGAATGCTCGATCTTTGAAATCGAGTGAAGATGAATTTTATAATTTTCTCAAAGTTCACAAAATTCATATTGTCATTGTTCAGAAACTTTTCTTAAACCAAATGTCAAATTGAAAAGTAATCCACATTATGTGGTTCATCGATTTGACAGGTTTACTGGAATTGGTGGTGGAGTTGCCATTTTTGTCCAACGGCAAATTAAACATCGAATTTTACCTTCTTTCAATACTAAAGTTATTGAAAGCTTGGGAATCGAAGTTGAAACCATTCATGGAATTTATTTCATCGCTGGAGCATATTTGCCATTCCAATGCACCGGCGAACAATTAAATTTCTTTAAAGGCGATTTGCAAAAACTTACAAGATATCGATCGAAATTTTTCGTAATAGGGGACCTCAATGCTAAGCATGTCCAGTGGAATTGTAGGCAAAATAACAGTAATGGTAAAATACTTCATAATCAACTCTCAGCTGGTTACTTTACAGTTCTTCATCCCAGTAATCCTACTTGTTTCTCTTCCGTGAAAAACCCGTCTACAATTGATCTGGTTCTAACAGATCAAAGTCACATTTGTAGTGAACCGATTACTCATGCTGATTTTGACTCAGATCATCTTCCTGTAACATTCAGACTTTCCAACGAATCTATAATTAATCCAATTAGTTCTATTTTCAACTATCATAGAGCTAATTGGTTGGATTACAGATCTCACATTGAAAATCATGTGGATCATGAAACTATTTTAGAAAATTCTGCGGACATCGACACAGCAATTGATAATTTGAATCATTATATTATCGAAGCTAGAAATCTTTCAGTTCCCAAAGCTCAAACTAAATTAAATTCTCCTATCATCGATGACAATCTTCAACTGCTCATTCGGTTGAAGAATGTTCGTCGACGACAATATCAACGTTCTCTTCCTATGCTATCCTGATATGAAAAACATAGTTAAGGATTTACAAAAAGAAATTAAACATAGATTTACTCTTTTGCGAAATGAAAATTTCGCTAAAGAAGTTGAACAAATTAAACCATATTCTAAACCTTTCTGGAAACTTTCTAAGGTTCTTAAGAAACCTCAGAAACCAATTCCTGCTCGCAAGGAAGGAAATCAAAAGCTTCTTAAAAATGGCGAAAAAGCTCAAAAAATTCGCTCAGCAGTTCGAGAGTGTCCACAATTTTAATTTAAACGTTGTGAGTCCTATTGAAAATGAAGTCTCACTGAAATATGATCATATTTCAACCCAAGTGTTATCACACGATGACATTATTGAGACGAATTTTGATGAAATTAAATCAATTATTAGGAAACTCAAAAACATGAAGGCTCCTGGTAATGATGGAATTTTTAATATTCTTATTAAAAATCTTCCCGATGTTGCCTTGAGACTCCTGGTTAAAATTTTCAACAAGTGTTTTTCATTAGCTTACTTCCCAAAAAGATGGAAAAACGCTAAAGTAATTCCTATCCTCAAACCTGATAAAAACCCAGCAGAAACATCAAGTTATCGACCAATTAGCTTACTTTCTTCTATCAGTAAACTTTTTGAAAAAATTATCTTGTTGAGAATGATGACTCATATAAATGAGAATTCAATTTTTTTACCAGAGCAGTTTGGATTTCGTCATGAACATTCAACTACTCATCAACTTGTCAGAGTAACGAACATGATAAAAGCAAAAAAATCTTCTGGGTTATCAACTGGAGTTGCTCTTCTAGACATAGAAAAAGCATTCGACAGTGTTTGGCACAAAGGTTTAATAGCAAAAATGTCTGATTTCCAGTTTCCTATTTATTTGATCAAAATGATTCAAAATTATTTAACTGATCGTACTCTTCAGGTTAGCTATCAGAATTGTAAATCTGAATTGCTACCCGTACGAGCCAGTGTTCCGCAGGGTTCGAGTGTACCTCCAATCTTGTATAATATTTTCACTTCTGATCTTCCAAATCTACCCGTTGGTTGTCAGAAATCGCTATTCTGTGACGACACAAGTCTGTTAGCCACAGGTAGAAATCTAAGAGTGATCTGCAGTCGCCTACAAAGAAGTTTAAATATTTTCAGTGATTATCTGTCAAAATGGAAAATTAAACCAAATGCAGCAAAAACGCAATTAATTATCTTTCCTCACAAGCCAAGAGCTTCTTTTCTAAAACCAAACAATAATCACATTCTCAAATTGAATGGCTTGGAATTGACATGGTCTGATCAAGCTAAATACTTAGGTTTAACGTATGACAAAAAACTCACTTTCAAGGATCACATTGAAGGAATCCAGGCAAAGTGTAATAAAAATATTAAATGTTTATATCCTCTTATAAACAGAAATTCTAAGCTCTGTCTAAAAAACAAATTGTTAATTTATAAACAAATTTTCAGACCAGCCATGCTTTATGCGGTACCAATTTGGTCAAGCTGTTGTTCCACCAGGAAGAAAACGCTTCAAAGGATTCAGAATAAAATTCTGAAAATGATTCTGAAGCGTCCTCCCTGGTTTAGTACAAATGAGTTACACAGACTCACAAATATAGAACCATTAGATGTAATGTCACATAATATTATAAGCAAATTCCGACAAAAATCGATGCAATCTTCAATTGAATCGATTCGCTCTCTGTATTAGTTAGTAAGTTAGTATATAAGTTCCTTTTCCCCATTACACAAAACAAGTAGGTTTAGAATTTTCCCTACACAAAAATCTCAGAATTGAGGAAGCAGATGATGTCCTCATGGTAATAACCAAATCATATATATATAATAGGACTGAAAAGTCACCACTTGTGGCTGAACACCCAATTTAAATCTTAATAATTCAATTTTAACTCATATTCCAATAAATAGTTATTTAAAAAAAAAAAAAAAAAGGTAATACATTAAGAAGCATAGACACGCTATGAGAATTGTGTGTATTTTCCGAGTTGTATGTTGAAATTTTGCGATTTGGTAGCGATGTAGGAATTCAAATTGAAAGTGATAATTATACGGCTAATTTCAACTTTGATAGTGATCACCATTTGAATAAGGTACGTTGAAAACTGTTCATAGTTTGAGCTCATATTATAATAAACTAGCTGAATCACCCGGCGATGCATAATCCTACAAACGATATTATTTGTAACTACACTTAAGTCTTTTTTATGCGAGTTTACGTACCGCATAAAAAACCGCATAAAGAAAACCGCATAACTCTGAAAATTCGTATAAAAAACCGCATAACTCTGAAAATTCGCATAAAAAACTCGAATAAAAAAACCGCATAAAAAATAGCTTAGTGTACTTAAATTTTTAAGTGACGCAATATTCCATTCGTGCAGCATTTTACTGGCTCCGAGTTAAATTTACACTCGGTTACCAAGTGCCGCCGTATGGATTTATATGGATCAATTATTCATATGTGCTTTTGAAGCTCTGTCGATTGACGGCGTGCTTGACATTATAGCTACATTCGTACTGTAGAACTACACACTTCGAAAAAACCCTGTAATCTTATTAAAAGCCCATAAATAGAGCGCCGCAGTTCACGCAAATTTACGTGGAAGAACATTTAAGATTTTGTCTACAATTCCATAACATGAAATTCATTGAATTAAAAGAAAATGAATACTGATAGCGGCCACCGCGACTTGAGCCGAGAATCATTGAATCGCAAAGTACTTCTGTTAATCGACTGAGCCACAGAAGCACTTCTGATTGGCTGGAAAAAGGTGTATTGAAATTCATCCTGTCGCATCTGCTGGCAGAATGCAAGTTACAGTCGAAACCAGTAAAATTCAAGCTAATCTAATATTAAGTCTTTATAAATGAAATTTTCCGCCATTTGACGAATTAGATCTTTATGAATTACATCGTATGAGCGATTAAGTCGGGATCGGGTCATTTCGCCGAAAATCGTTTCGCCGAAAGGGTCATTTCGCCGAAAGGGTAATTTTTTTAGGGTCAAAATACTTTTTTGCATTAAATCTCCGCATGTGGCGCAGCCACATAACCGAAGCCAAGATGGCTCGGCGGTACAAAGCCGCCGAGGCAACGCCAGCTGAGTTGGCCGCCGACCCGCCGTCGGAAGCGGCGGCCTCTTGCATACAAACCTGTAACCGCTTCGTTTGCCCGGTCTACTCAAAGCTGTTTTTTTACTTCAGCCGCATTAGATATTTTTCCATCTGCACTCAGTTATCGGAAAATCCCGCAAACAATTGCCTGATAGCTACACTAATAAAGTCAACAAGTTATTTTGGGAATTCCGTTCTGACGGGAGTAAACATAATCATTCTTTATTTGTCTTCTTTTATCAATTTCAATTACGATATTAAGATTAATGACGAATTCGGCGAAATTACCCTTTCGGCGACATGACTCTTTCGGAGAAATGGCATTCGGCGAAACAGCAAAACCCGTTTAAGTATTTTTGAATGCAAAAATCGGATAAAATATTGAGATCAAAAACCGGACATGGATTTTGCAATGCACGAATCGTTTAAAAACATCTTTTCTGCTAGAACCAGACAAAATAACTTTGAATGCAAAAACCGGAAAAAACTTAACCGGTTTTTCCAAAACAATTGTATTTATCCGGTTTTTGCATTCAAAATTTTCACAAACTGCTGCTGTGGGAACGCAGCATAGATCAAATTGCCCACAACAAACAAGCAAACTATGCTTCGTCTACAGCGACAGTCGGTACAAATTTTGAATGCAAAAACCGGATAAATACAATTGTTTTGGAAAAACCGGTTAAGTTTTTTCCGGTTTTTCGCATTCAAAGTTATTTTGTCTGGTTCTTGCAGAAAAGGTGTTTTTAAACGATTCTTGCATTGCAAAATCCATGTCCGGTTTTTGCTCTCAATGTTTTTATCCGATTTTTGCATTCAAAAATACTTAAACGGGTTTTCTACACTAAGTTGCACCTATCCGATTTATGCTTTCAGTTGTTCATATGAGAGGATGTCAACCGCAGATATCGACCAATTTACCAGAATTTGTTGTACAATTTTACCAACGTGTTTGAGCTGAAGTAAATAAACAAACTGAGCAAGTGAAAAGCTGAATGAAAACATCGGATAAGTGCAACTTGGTTTGGAAAACCCGTTTAGTATTTTTGAATGCAAAAACCGGATGAAAACAATGAGTGCAAAAACCGGACAAAAAAATTTTGAATATCAAAACCGGATAAAAATTAGTCGGTTCTTTAAACACAGATGTTTGCATCTGAGTTTTGCAATCAAGGTTTTTGCTCTCAATATTTTTAGACAATTTTCGCAATCAAAACTACTTAAACAAACTAATACTATGTTCACACCGGCCGAAAATAACATGTTTTAAAGATAGTAATATAAAGCTAAAACCGCACTGTTCACACTAAGAAAAATGGTTTTACCTATCTTCGTTGCCAGGTCATTTTTCCAAAAATCTGTATTCGGCGCAAAAATCTATCTGTATTATACCGGTATCAGAATCTCTTCTACATAAGGGTATATTCATGAGTGTTCTAGTTCTAGATGCATAATTTATGTCAGTTTTAAAATTTAAATCTAGAAATTATAACAAAATAAACTGGCAGCCCCAGCAGCGTTTTATCTGTGTTTCAAATATAGAAAAAATAGAACGTCAATGTATACCAGTTTTAAATTTGACAGTAGAACCGGTCGAATAAATAAAACTAAAACGGATTGCTGGGGATACGTTTGTTTCAGTTTCATTTACATTATAGACCACCCATATGAATCTTGCAGCTGCTGAATTTGCTCTGAGTAGTAGAAAATGTCACCAAGAGGTGAGCAAAAAAAAGGTCTCCGTCAACTTTTTCTCATGTCTATTCAAGCTAAAAACCAAAATCGGTACTTATCTGTGTGATCCGTGAATTATCGGTATTTCGGGAGTACATATCTGTATTGTGGAATAGAGGTCAAAAATCTGTATAAATACCGAGAAATAGGTATACCTGGTAACGTTGGTATCAGTTTTCAGTTTTGTTTTATTATGATCACATGGCTACTTTGATGGACTATGACTGCTGTTGTTGAACAGCTTGTCAATTGACATAGTCAAAAATTGACGGAAAATGCTAGCAGGGTTGTGCTTTACTGACAGTTATATCATTTTATTTCGGGAAAACATGTTTTAATGTGACCTTTCTGAATATGAAATAACGCAAAAGTTAAACATGTTATTTCGCTTAAAACATGAAATCAGAGTTAAAACTTGTTTTAACTCATAAAGTGAACATAGTACAAGTTGGACTGTTCCGTTTTAGCATTCAGTCGTTCAACTTTAAAAATTTGATTTGATTTTTACAATTGTGACTAATTTATGATTCAAAACGTCGACTGAATTTGAAAATAAACGAAATATGAAGACATTCTTAGACGATACAAACCAATAATGTACTAATGTTATTTTTGCTTGCGAAAACTGAAACTGACCCAGGGTAGTTTCATCAAACAAATACTTTTCACGAAACTGTGTTGGGCTTGAGCAAACCTGATATGAAAACCAGGTTCAAAACTGACTCGACTTTCAGTTCAATAACGTTGAAACTAGGTTCGAAGCTACCTTCAAACAAACGGTTTGACAGCAGTTAGGGTGAAACTGTGTTTGGTTTGGCATCAAGCGAAAACGGCATGAATCAAAATTGACAAATCATAAACCTATTGGTAATTTGTTAGTCTAATACTAAGTTACAGGAAATTGAAAACCATTAGCCGCCATTGGTAAGCTCGAACACACGACCCTAGAACAAACGGTTCGGTACAGCGGAAGCCCCTTTTTGCAGCCGGGTACACCAATTGAAACTGTAATAACGCCTCCTCGCTCGAACAACGTCTTTCTTTGTTATATTTAAGCACTTTAATCAAGTGTGATTTTACATAAATTGTTTTTCATTTGACCTTAGTGGCGCGCATCAGGAGAAATCACATTGTGAGTCGTCAGCTCAGTAACATTATTCCTAGCCGTCAGAGCCAACAGTTCGCCTTGCCTTGCCTTACCGTGCCTCGTGGATGTTCATAATGCAGACGCACGGTAGTCTGTCGGAGTCAATTCGGGCAACAGCTGATAGGCAGCAGATAGTAGTAGGCTGTGGCAAGCAGCGGTTCTACACCATAGCTACAAAGTTGTTTGTTTTATTTTTACGTCTCACACGTAGTTGTTTTTATTCTGTAACGTCACTGGTTCATACATAAATCACTAACAACATTCCGACCACCGCGCACAAACTGCACACAATCGCCGTAATGAACTATATTGAAAAATTGCATTTGCACTTCCTGAATCTGTTCTGGTCCGTAGCTGACTACCGCCATGTTTTTTTTTCCAAACACAATTGACTCTAGCGAACACACCCCTTTTCTACGATTGTCACGCGTTATCCAAATATAAGTCGTAAGTAAGTACCATTCCCTGTGACGAAGTACTTTCCAGCGTGGATGACTAGAAGTGCTGAAACCAGCAGCGCCGTGTTCCCTGCTCCCATGCTGCCAGATTGTGTCTCTACTGCTTTTCGCCTTTCCTTTCTATCACAGATTCACTTATGAGAGTATGTTGTACTTTCGAACGGTGGTTCGCACTTCGTTTGGGACAACAGCCCTACACCAACTGGTTACCACTGCAACTGTTCCCCTAATTCCGTGGAGGCTAACTTCACACTTTCCGGTTCTGTTCCCAAGAAGCAAGAGCTTCGGCTCGAATATCAGATGCAACTAAGCCGGTGCTCATCCCGATGTGGAAATTTATAACCTCGTCGACGGTCAACTGATAACGAATTACCACACTGAATTCTGAATGAAACTCGCCTGTGCAAGATGAGAATGAATACTCGCGAGATACTGAGGATGCTGGGAGATTTAGTAATCTTATCTGTCGATCTTGTCCCTGGTTCTGTTCACAGCTAGTAAGATCTACTCTCGGAGCAGCAGCTGGTCACATTCTCTCTGAAGATTCTCCCGTCAGGCAGCCCAAACCATCGCAGCTGCTCTTGACAATGGATTCCGTTTTACAATTACTATACTAAATACTCGATCATCGTCCGAAAGTAGTGCGGGATGACGTGCGAGAGCGGTACTCCGTCCATCCGAATTCCGAATGTTCCATTAATCATCATTACGACTCCCAGTGAACAGTGAGCATACTATCATAACCGATAGCAGCATGAAATTTGTAATTCGGTTAGGCGTCTACTATCATCGTCGCGGACATGACCGCCCGCATGGCAGAGTTCCGTTGGGAGTTCAACAAAAGCGTACGAGGGTTTGCCTTTCGATTCCCGCCTATTATGGGAACTGGGAAATTGATTACGCAGATGTGTTGTTATGACTGCTCGCGACTTATCCCGATGATTCTCGTTCCAGTTCTAGATTGAGGGTGCACGTCCCTGTATTTATCTGTTTTCATTTATTTTTAGCCTTTATAAGTAATGGCTAGAGGAAAGGCTGCTCGTTTTTATTTAATTTAATTCATATCCGAGAAAGACATTATTTGCTCAAGTCCATGCTTCTTCGCCTGTAAAGAAAAACCTAATTTTGTTCTTAGTACGCAATAGTTTTTTCACCTTTAAGGGCTACTCTGGCCAATAATGAGGGTTTCCAGGCTTCATACAAGCCTAACTAGGCTACAGTCCCCGAATGAACACTTGCAACGCTGATGAAAGCCAAGGCCATCATCAAAATGATAGTTTCCGATGTAACTCAAGTTGCAACGAAAGACACAAGTATCTTCCTCTGCAATTCCATCAATCAAATTTTACACTTGTGCAGCAGTTCCGGAAATGATTAGCAAGTCATCAAAATTCACATGCTAAGATTCGGATGAAACTTAGCACACATTTCCAGTGCGACAAAACATGGATGCAGAGACCGATTCGACCCAAAACTAATTTTTTAAAAGTGTGCACACTAAGGTCTCTTTTTACACGGGGGTTACGTACCGTGTTAAAAAAAATCCGTGCAAAATAAAACCGTGTTAATTGCGGAAACCGTGCAAAAAAAAACGCGTGGGAAATTTGACTTAATAATTCCAAAAACCGTAGATTTGATTATTTGTTTGTTTTGTTTTTGATAAACTGTAACTGTTTTTTCACTATAAAAACGGAAATCTTAAAACCAGCCTGAGGTTACGAAAAGGGTTTAGTCATGCTTGATAAAACACATTGGATGACAAATTAAAATAAGAACACTCAGGAAACGTGTTGTACGATAAGTAAATTATCGTTAGTGTTTACTATACTTATCGATAAGTATAGTAAACACTAACGATCTCAATAGTCATTTTCAACTAAACTGTGTGGGAAGACATGTGTATTGGATGAAGATCTATGCACGCAGCGACAGAATTAAAGGGGAAGAATTCATGGAGAAGAATATGGATCAAATTAGAAAAGTTATTACTATGTGTCATGCTGAAGAAACTCATTTCATCGGCGTAAATCATAGTACTACTAGAGTTATATCATTCAAGTGGGTATAAAATACTTTACTGCTCGATATGATGAAGAGTTGAAGAGATTGGTAAATCCGACTATTTCTTCAACGCTACGAAATTCTCGATGATATCAATGACGATGCTGACATCATAAGGAGTGTATCTAAAATAAGTTATCCACAAATTATTCTCCCAAATTATGTTAAAAAACGATATTTTATTCAAACTAAAAATTGATCCTTTATTGTACGAGGTTAAACTTGAGCATAATGAAATTTAAGTTATTCCTTCACGAATTGTTTTTTCTTCATCAAGTTCCGGACAAGTGTTGCATAGCATTCTTTGGACACTAGAGCCCAAATTTTTTTTAACTCCTGCATGTTCCCAGCTGCCTTACCAGTCTTCTTGAAGACACTCTTCACGATTGTCCAGTAACGTTCGATGGGTCGAAGCTGAGGGCAATTTGGTGGATTGATATTTTTCTCAACGAAATTAATACCCTTTTCCGTAAGCCAATTGAGAGTGGTTTTGGCATAGTACATCAAAACGCATGCATCCGGACACTGCAAAAGACTCTTTTGCAGTGTCCGGATGCATGCGTTTTGATGGACGATGAGACTTATGTAAAGGAAGACTCAAAAACCACAATACTTTACTATCGTCGTTGGGAAGGATGTGAACGATGTGGACAGGTCGATTCAAGTGGAGAAATTCGGTCGAAAGGTACTGGTATGGAAAGCAATATGTTCCTGTGGTTTGAAGTCAATAATTTTTTTACACTACCGGAACTATAACTACTGAAATCAATCAGAAGAGATTGCTGCCTTTATATACGAAGCATAGTACACCTCCGCTGTTTTGGCCGGATTTAGCGTCGGCGTACTATGCCAAAACCACTCTCAATTGGCTCACGGAAAAGGGTATTAATTTCGTTGAGAAAAATATCAATCCACCAAATTGCCCTCAGCTTCGACCCATCGAACGTTACTGGACAATACAATTTCCGGACCCTTGTTGCTGCTCGCTTCTTCTGTTCTACACTTTGTTTCGAGATTTTCTGCATCTTCTAGGTCTTTAGGTGATTTCGCCTCTTGATATGCTGAATCGATCCGACACTCGTTCCAGCTTTTTGGCCAAATCACGTATTGACATTGATTTGTTCTTCATGATTAGAGATACAACTTTCTGGTCCAGTTGCGGCTTGGAATAGTGTTCCCCAAACTTATTAATTATGGTTTTAACACTGGCATGATGAATTCCAAACCGCTTCGCCATTTTTCGCATAGTAATACCCTTCTCACTTAGCCATGTGTCCAGAGCCTTAATTCTCACTTCGTTTTCAATACGCGACATTTTGAAAACGCAGAATTTCAACCGCACAAACAAGTAAACAAACGAAAGCTGACAGCCAAGCGCACAGCATGCTGTGATCTGATCATAAACAACCATCTCAAATACATGCGTACAACACAAATGTATGTGGATAGCTTATTTTCGATACACTCCGTATGTCAATTTTAACCAATCGTGGGCTGGCTTCATAAGCGAATACATAGTAATCTGGTCCTGTCCTAGAGCTCAACCTTAGGCTGTAGATTTTGAACAAATTCCGAACATAAAATCAGGAAATATGTTTAGTTCCCAAATTTAGTCAAAAAATCAGTTCCAGAATGCGGAATTATAATTGAGCTCCAGAGTCATAGTTTAAATTTCTAAACCTGTAATCTTTACCTAAATTCTGAAACTGAATTTTGAAACCAAACTCTAAACCTGAAATAAAGCTCAGAAATCAGGTGGACTAGAATCCAGGTTCTGAAATGAGTTTCGAAATTCATCCAATCCAAAATTCAGCTCCCGAATCCAGATTCAGTATTCAGAAGCTGAATGCGATTACTAATAATTTATTGATGCTAGTTGAGAAAACAACCTGCTCGACACGACATCCGATAAGCGAATAAAAAAACCGACCTGAACGTTCCACATTTTCTCAGGTTTTTGCTTGCTTTATGATACACTAATGGTAAAGATTTTTTATTCAACACAGATTTTCATTTAGCAGCTCTGCTTCCGCCTAGAATATTTTGATCGATTAATTACATTAATCGATTAGTGCCTAATAGTATTAGATTACACTAATCGATTACTCTTTCATAAATCGAAGATCTAATAATCGATTAATACTAAAAATCAGACATCACTAGTTGTAGTCCCAGTTTCATGGATAGACTCCCATAAACTATTGATATTCCCAGTCCAGCTGGTTTTTCCTATCCTCTCATCCAACTTCTGGCAATACTCTGCCAATGTGATATAAACAGGTGGGGCAGACCACATGGCTTGCTTACGTTGGTAACCAAAAATTTGTAAATAGTTCGGTTTGACGACATACATGAAAAATAAACATGCTTTGATTCAATGCCAACTAGTCCAAACGGTGTGACGAAAGCAAGCACGTGGTTTTTTGTTTTACTTGGCTTGCTGAAGCAAAGTGGATTTCACTAACACAAAAGAGTTGTGTTTGCCCCACCTGTTTCTACCACATTGGTACTCTGCAGCTACCCAGTTGACAAGCGTTAGATATGCAGTACTTGCTGTTCGCTTGTGTGTTCCACGTGATGACCACGCCAATTGAGAGTGGCGACTGTCTTATATTTTTCTAAAGATTATGCAATTTATCAAATTAGTTCATATTACTATTGTAGTAACTGTTGTGTTATGGAAAAACGCAATTTTTCTGTGTTGTGCAACATATCTTTAAGTTCTTCCGTTGTCACGAACATTTATTCACAATTATTGTGCAACTGATACAAAAACTCATGCATCGATCCCACTACAAATGCAGCAGTTAAATCAGCGAAAAAACAATTGTGAAACTAATGGGAACTGATACGTAATGTAAACAAGAATTGAATTGATGTTTACAAAAACATAGCAAACATAATTTCAAATGAATGAGATTCACATTTGATTTGCCCGTAACACAAACATGGAACTTTAAAAATATTCTGCACATAAATGAATGGTATTACTACATATTGTAGAATTGATCTTTTATGTTTTTGTAAATAGAAAATCGACAACGAACTGCATTTTTATGGTGAAACATGTCTTCGTACACCTGAAATTTTCAAGCGCCTTTGAATGTACGTGTTTTGATGATTGCACATAAATTTCTATGCAAATAACTATCTACTCTTTTCAATGAATATGATCGGGAGAGTGTTTTAAATATGTATAAGAAAGTTATCAAACATTCATACACCTTTTCAGACGATTTTAATCATATTGATGTTTCAATTAATCTGAAAAATCTTGAAATGAATTTTTCTTCAATATATTTTAACATGGCATCGAAGATAACAGTGTGTTGAAAAGAAAATGGTTCACCCAACGTAATGATTTATTTTACCTAAATAAATGGAAATATAAACATGTAAATATTTGAAAGAGAAATTTTTGTTTTTATTTTTATCAAACTAGTTGACTTGAACAACAATACAGTTTAGTCATTCATCTTAGTGAAGCCGACATTTGTGATACGCACAAAAATTTTTCTAAAAATGAAGAAAACTGCACACACTGACCTAAAATTTCATGAGGCAGTCAAGACAATGCGGACTCTGCAGCAAACTAGTTTTTACTGCGAGGTTTTCAATTCGGCTTATCAGTTTTTGCCTTGCGGATAGCATAATACCACTATTTTGTTCTTCACAAGAGATATACAGCCATTTCGACATATATTAAGTCCGATATAATTATGACAGGAAAATATAATTGGAAAATTTCTGGTAAGTTGAACAATTGTTTTAGTTACTTCGTTTTTACATGACGATGTGAAAATTTTGGCAGAGCTTCTTTAACTACTAGTACAACGTGGGCAATTTGGTGATTTGCTGCACAATTCTTTAGATATACTTAAAATTGTTCTATAGTAATTTTTTCGGTATTATCGTGAAACTTAACAGGTATAAGTTGCACAACCGATTTTAATATATTTAAACATCTTTTTGAACATATTTAACATAAAAAACAATTCCAAAACAATTGAAGAACCTCTTGAAATTTCAATAAGTTACATTTGCTACTTGGGTCATAGCCATCACAACCATCCTCCTTTACCAGGGCTTTGGACCTGTACCAGGTTCTCCAAAGTTCCACGTACTTCGGACATGCTACTATAGAGATCCATCATTGGTAGCGGAGTTAGGAACATAAACATTTTATTGTGTCCCTTCTGCGTATTTTTGTCTTGTTTTGTTAAACATCACCATTAGCATCACTAGTGAGCACCCTTCTCCGTTGAATAAGGACACATACAAGCTCTGGGGCCATGACAGAATCATTCAATCTATCGCAAGGTTGTACTTCTGCCCTTTGGGATCTTTGTCTTAAGTCTTCTTTTTTCATTTCTAGCAGAATTTTTAAAAATTGTTGATTCATTGTAGAATCTGAAATAATTCGATTACATAGATGGTAAACATTTTTAATACTATTTATCAATGCTTAATGCAATGTAAAATTGAATTAATACATAAAACAATAAACACCAATATTTCCGAAAAAAATATGGAAGTTGAACTGAAGCTTGAAACCTCATCAGTCTGTAGAGAAGCTCTGCAGCGAAGCATAATGTGTCCAGCTAGTTATGGAATAAATGGAGGAGTTCGTATGAAACAAGGGACTGTTACCCTACGAAATTTGAATCACTAGAGCGGCATGTGGTGCGAAATAGTATTAGGATTTTGGATTACGAAAAATTTAAATCAAGAGCAAATGTGATATAAACGATTTTCGATATCCGTTCATATTATTTTAAAGTGTTTAAGGTTTTTATTTAAAAAACTATATCATCATTAAGTACAAATATTTGTATAGTGATGTATAAGGAATGAATTCAATTTCAAAACGCTAAAGCGGATTCCATGTTCCTACGACGAATGATCACAATGATGATGATGATGATGACGTTAAGCACAAAATGCCAACGCACTTGGTAACAGAAAAATCTACACCGTGCATCAAAATTTGATTTGCCAGCCAGCCCCAACATGTGTCAAAGTTTAAGTGAAACAAATTCTCGCTGTCACAGTCAATTGAACGGGTTGGGGAAAGAAAAAAGGAGAAATACACGTGACCGACCCGGGACCCGCTGAAAACTGAAGACGTTTAACCGAAGGACAGACCTCGTCATGCGGTTTCAGAGTAAAGTTCCAAAAAAAAAACAAAATAGTGTCCAACTCGTTGTTCGGAGTTCGGAACGAATATACGCGCTGGCGAAACTGATTCGAATTAACCGGGCAATTGACGACGAGTAGTGGTTCGTTGACCGACATAGTTGGCGGTGACGTCGTAAGCTGTTCTCTCCCAATTTCGGACTTTCGATATTCTCTCACTCTCGCCGAACATCTTCGGAGGGTATATTTATAGAACATTAGAATTGGACTGCAACTGGAGCGGTTCTTCGGTACAACAGACTGGATATACTTTTAAACAGACCTTGAACTGGATTTGTGTAATAGAGCGACTTGAAGCAGTATAAGTGTTGCGTAACCGTTAATTTGAAATAAACAACTCATACTTCTTACAACGCTCCTAGTTGTAAGCTCACGTAGTGTTTTAACAGTAGATAATTTGATAAACTCTCCTTCTTCAGATGGAAGAATATTGGCGCCCGTACACGGAGCTGTGTCACCACAGAACAGAATCCGAAAAGTTTGAATAAACATTTATATAGAACCGTTATATAGAACCGTCAAAAGACTGAAGCTTACAAATATTGCATGAGAAGTCCCGATCCTAACAAAGAAAAAGTCTATTTTTTACCGCGAAAACTTTTTAGGTTAGATTCGACTAGCTGCCACTAGAGTCTGATAATCTAGTGGTACAGTGAGAACTGGATAGATTTCATCGAAAAACACCTCATCCAATTGTCATCATTTTTTGCAGATATGGAAATATTGGGCAATTTCTTAACGGTTGCTTAAAAAGACTGGAAATGTCACTCAGATATTAAGAGATGTTGGAATCAAAGTTGACGGTCACGCCTAAAAAAATGCAAAATAAATATTGGATTGACGTCCAAACAAACTTTCTTCAAAAAACGATCAATCGTCCCACGACCAAAGGGTCTGGGGTTAGGGTTTTTTACCTTTCTCATGCAGAAAGGCTATGCAATCACTGCAAAAACCGACTTTTTAACCGAGGGCCGAATGTCGTATACCATTCGTCTCAGCTCAACGAACTGAGATGGCTCAGGTAGTGTCCGGTTCGACGGACTAAACCCGCTCAAGTGCCTTCACGGTCACTCGATATGCTTCCTCTGTTAGCACAACCAACACCCCCGGAACTACCTTATGGCAAAGATACACTCAAGATAGAGTAGTCTGCGATTTCTTATGTATCATTTGAATAGGACCCCTCGATGAGCTCGGTTCACTGTCAGTTTCAGTTTTTTGAAGTAAAACAACAAGCGTCTGATCACTAGATGCGTCGTAACTATGACAATGATTGTTTATGTTTGGAAAAATATCAAGTTGCAGTATGAACGATATTAAGTAATTTTGCTTTATATCCAGTGATTCTTACAATAAGAAAGTAAAAACTACTTAGAACCATTGCCTAGAATTTAGTTAGTTTGTTATTGCCTCATTTAATGCTTCAGTTGTGGCAAGAAATCATTATGTGGTGAATGTAAACATATATTTTCTTCCTTTCTAACTTGTATTGTTTCCATGGCAATTTGTCGGAACTAGTCGACGCTTATTAATGGAGGGTCAATAAAATTACATTATTACTGAACCAACTGGTTCACGATTACTGACCCTACATTTTTTAATGAATTGTATGGGACATTGTAATCTTGAGTTTATCTTTGCTTATGGTATTACCACAAACGAATTTCCAGACATGACAGTCACGATCTTTTTTTGGCACACATCTACGGTCCTCCGTGAAACTGGCACCAATGGTGATAAATTGGTTGCACTACTGAGTTCCCATCATCGCACTCATAATGCAAATGTCAAATCGTGAGAACCCTTTCGATACGTCAGCTCATTTGTACACGCAGAGAAATGGAGCATGTTTAAAAAAACAAAACAGTTAGCAGAATTTTTAATATGATTTATGTTCATGTCAAGCTAGAATATGATTGTTTTGACCCAATTTCTCCCTTAAATATAAAAAATGTTCACTGCTTGATTTGAATCTAAACTTTGGTTTAACCAAACGAAAAATTTATTTGCTCCCAATGAATTTTGTTGTTGAAATAAATTAACTATTTATTACATGTCAACCAAATTTGAATTGACGTTATCGAAATATCCTCATTGACTCAATCCTGCTGTATCTTTATTTCAAGAAAAAATAGGTTTAATTTATCTATGATCTTATTTGTGTACTGATATAACTAAGTTTATTGTTCAAATGAACCGTGATAGTTTTATTTCCAATAGACAAGAGCATTTTTCCCGCGAAAATATTCCAGGGCATTTTTTATCTCCCGCGGATAAAGTTTTTTACAAGTTTTATAAAAAAACGTTTATCTGCTTCTTTAATTAACTAAGGGATTTTCAATAATTCAAGCGTATGTATCGATAATTGGAAAGATTTTGAAAATTGCATAGCATTACATAACACATTTTCTTTGCAAAAAATATTTCATGCAGGATCTCTATTTTGACTGATGAATCGTTGGATGCTATAAATATTGAAAAATCAGGGCTTGATAGTGGGGTATGTAAATAATTCGATAGTCTAGCGACAAAACGGCTCACAGTCTTGAAAAAATGCTAAATTTAAAAAAATTGTATATTAGGAAATTGAAAACAAATAAAGGTAGTATCAAAAATTACTTCGTTAAATTAGTATGAAAGAAATTATTTTATTCCTGAAATCAAACAAAAATGTATGGTTTCAACAATCAAAAGCGTTAGTTGAAATAACTAAATTCAAGGAAAATTATTTCAACTAAAAGGTTTTGTGAATTTAAAGCGTTACAATTATTGACTTTAACTAGAGTTCGTTTCATTTAAAACTATATTTAAAGTTGAATTTACTGTGAAATTGTTTGTCAAAAGGTTGACAGGAACGCGCAAGTAAAATATTTTTTTTTTTATCAAACTGTTTATTGAAACAAACTAATCCACCGAGAAATATAAACGATCATGTTTTGTAGTTTCAATTAGCAATATTTACAATATCAAACCAGATTTTCTTTTATCACTATTTCAATAAAAATATTCGTTGGGGGGAACCCAAATTTGGTTATTTTTACAATTTTTTTCTCTGCGTGTATATATTGAGATTTCATGGCACACTTTGGTCGAAATGATAACAATGCAATTAATCTCGCGCTCCATCAAGCGGTGAGTGCGGTCATTAAAGAAGGTACCGGGAACGGACCAGATTTTTTTTAAATATTTGTAAGCACATACATGTCTTTATTATTTATCTTTGGTATTACCAAATACAAATTATAATACGGAATACTTCGACAAATTTTCAAGGACACATTTTGCATCGTGCGGTACACTGTCATGATACACTGTCAGAGTGACAATGTACTTTAACGAGTTTTCTATAAAACTAGCAACACTGAAGGGTAAGAACAAGTTCACCATAGTTACTGTTTATTATAGTGAAAAATAAATCAACAAACAGTTTTTATCTGATAATCAAGATCACAAGCGAAATGTAAGTTAAACAATAATCTAGAATGGTTAAGCCACCATTAATATACTACTAGTTGTATTGATATTTGTAGATTCGTGGGTGTTTGTGTTCATTTTTCATCTTTTGTGCTAGTGCCGGTGATATTTAGACTGATTGTTGCAGTTTAATACAGCAACGATAAACATAAACAAACAAGTTTGTTTTGCACCGTAGCAACTAGCATAAAGCATTGCCAGAAACGATCTCATTCCACATTTTAAAACTATCGCAATGAAAGGGAGTAATTTGCTAGGCTTACTTGTTCAGGCTGTGAACCAAACATTGGCGGTTCGTTTGTATGGGACTTAGGGGTATTATTATTTGTATTTGGTATTACTTCGGAGGGTGGTTCACATGCAAACTGCACCACACCGATTAGTTACACTATGCTCCATGCTGAGCCCTTTGGCTCCAATTAGTTTCACTCTGTCTCTGTGTGTGTGTGTGTGTGTGTGTGTGTGTGTGTGTGTGTGTGTGTGTGTGTGTGTGTAACAAAAATATGCACTCACTTTTCTCAGAGATGGCTGAACCGATTTCCACAAACTAAGATTCAAATAAAAGGTATTATTGTCCCATAGTCTGCTATTGAATTTCATTTGGATCCGACTTCCGGTTCCGGAGTTATATAGTAATATGTGAAATTTGGAGAAAAAGTTTGCACTCAAAAAAAGCAAAGTCTTGGCATTACATTCCGTTTTGTGGAATTTGACCTTTCTGTTTGAACAGACTTCGCAGCCGATTCTTAGTGTACAGAATCATTGCATGGCTAGTACTATGGATCCTACTGACACTAAGAATACTTCCAGATCGGGGCTCGAACATACGACAACTGGCTTGTATGTCCAGCGTCCTATGCATTGAACCACCAACCCGGGACATAGGTTTGCACTCAATTATCTCTAAAGCAACTTTTTTTCGCAAACTAAGTTTCAAATGAAAGGTTTTATAGTTTCCTAAAAATTCGTAAAACATTTTATCTGTATCCAACTTCCGGTTCCGGAGCTACAGCGTGAGAAGTGGACAATTACCGATTTCATTAGTATTTTTTCCCGAACGATGGTCAAAAACAGGTACAAATACCATAAAACTATCTGATGAATTCTTCTAGTTTGCAGAGTTTGTTAGTTAGTGGGCATAAAAACTTAATTCGGCACTACTGGTCCGCCCTTTTCCGGTTCCGGAACCACGGAAAGTAGTGAAGAAAAACTCTAAAATTAATATTTTTTCGATTTCTCTGCGATGCTTTAACCGATTTTCACAAATCTTGATTTCGTTTAAAGCTCATATTATCTTTAAAACTAACTGAGCAATTCCAGGAATGAGCTTGAGCTTGAGCGACCACCCCTGGTTGCTACTCCGTTACTGATCGGGATTAGCTGAAATTGTACAGGGAGTTTCTAGATGATCCGACCTGGGACTGGTGAATCATCCTTCAATGTACATCTTCTGGTAATCCCAGAAATCATTGATCAGTACCGGCGCCGGCCAGGCCCGAACGTAGATCGTCTAAGGAATGGGAAGGGATGTTAGTCCAACACTTGTTGTTACTAGAGGCCGTATATACTACTGCGCACTCCACAAGTGTCACGGGAGAAGGATATTTGTTAGTAAAAATTTCAGTATTGGTTTCGCGCGCGACTCAGTATGTTCCGGTTTCAAGATGCTCGGATGCACCACTAAACTCACTGACTTCCCGAGTGAACGTTTCAACAATATCCGATATTGAAGTCCCGGGAAGTCTTGATTCACAGATCTTATTCGAGGAAACTAAAGAAAAATTTGCAATACTATCGCGTAAAGAATAAAAACTTCCCTATTTTTTTAAATGAAATTACGTGATACAAAATAAACGAGTGAATAGGATTTAGACAAAATAGTTGATTCATTGCATTGACATATTCAAAACAGTTGTTATTAAGTCATTTTAAATCACCAAATAAAGGTAAAAAGATTTCACGCGCGTCTTTATTATTTCAGCTTTATTATTTTAATTATTTAATAAAACTATTAATTGGTTATATTGGTTGATCTGGGCAGCCGGCTACCGAGAAAAATATTAGTTTGTTGTTTGAAATATTAATATCAAGTGTTTTTTACTATGTATTCAATATACCGATATATGTTATCTCTATTACTAACTTTGTAATATCAACGGATTTACGCAATAGTTATCAATTCAATTTATAATCCTGAAAGACAATCAATAACATGGAAGAAGAAAACATTCCAAATAAAACTAGACGGAAATTGATAGATTGAAGCGAACGAAGCTAGACGGAAATTGATAGATTGAATGAAGAGATAATTTAGTAAAATAGAGTAATCAGAAGTGAAACATTGAAAATTTCTGATAACTGAAAGGAAAAAAAAACTCCAGCAATTGTCGCCTTTTACGACATGGAAGCAGGAACCCAGTGGATCTATTCTTGGTTCATTTTTTTCCGCCGGATTCCACACGGCATCTAGGCTGGTACTGTCCGGAGAGAGCTAATAGGTAATATCAATCTCCTAGTGGACCCCAGCCCCTCTGAGCAATTCCAGGAATGAGTAGACGAAAAAGTGATTAAATCAGAATCGACCTTCACGGATTTGAATGAAACTTTGCACATGGCTTCAGTATGCAAACCATAAGTTTTGAATCGATTGAGAGGTCAATCCGACTCGCAACTGATTTTTAAAAAGGGCGTATGTATTTTTGCATTTCACAAAAATTGCCTTTTTCGAATCGTTGTAACTCGGACACCGTTAATTGTACAAAAATGGCGTTCAGGAAGAAGTTGTAGGGAATCGATTGGGCACTCTAGAAAAAAAATACAATGAAAAAAATTTTTGATTTTTTTTTTCGATAATTACAAAATAATAATAATACCTCAATTGCACAGTGATCCGGAACGGGAAATTAGCGAGACAAAAATATTTTTTCTGTGAAATATAATTTGCTGCCGTTCTCATATAGAAAGGCTATGCAATCGCTGTGAAAACCGACTTTACAACCGAGGCCCGGTGGGTTGAGTGTCATATACCATTCGACTCAGTTCGTCGAGATCACAAAATGTCTGTGTGTGTGACAAATATTGTCACTCCCTTTTCTCGGAGATGGCTTAACCGATTTTCACAAACTTAGATTCAAATGAATGATCCGCAATATCGTTTGGATACAATTTCCGGTTCCGGAATTACAAGGTGTTATGCACCAAAAATGTGAAAACAATATTACTTACTTTCTCGGAAATGGCAGAGCCGATTTCCACAAACTTACTGTCTGTTACATAAGAGCGTGGTCACGATTACGTAAAACAGAGGGCAGTAGTCTCCTTGACGCAATGCGAAAATAAATCAGCTGACTATTGTTTACAATTCGATTTCAGCATTTTTTCCAAAATGAGTACCACGTACGCTACGCTCTTCGAAGCAGTTTTGTCGTGCTCGCACACGAAAGATCACAAAATGCATGGGCAAAGGAGCAAAATGGTGTCGTGACTTTGGATTGGCCCTCTCAGTTGCCCGATGCCAATTTAATTGAGAACGTTTGGGCTCAAATGAAGCTTGGGAAGAACCGACCACACAATTTGAAACAGCTTGTTCACTAATTGGGAGGTCGTTTTCAGAAGAATACACACAAAATCTAGCAGACTGTAGATTCAAATGAAAGGTCTTAAGGATACCCTAAAAATATTCTAATCTTCATTCGGCTTAAGCCCCTGCTTCCGGAGGTGGGGTGCATAGTGTAACAATGTCAGTTTCAATAATATTTTGTTTCCTAAGCTACCTCATTATTTTCGCTTAATAATTTCTCTAGTTTGCAGACCATGAGAGTCTGTTAATAAATAAACAATTGATAATCCCATAAAAGATCTGCTGAATATTATTCAAGTCCGACTACCGGTACATTTTATTTCCAAAATTCAAATCTTCATAGAGAAATAGAGAAAATTCGTAGGTCACATTAGTGTATGATTCAATGAACCGAATGTCACTATTCCAATACCCTTCGGCTTTTGGTTGTGGAAGTACCAACAATAGTAATTAAGAGTAATAAATTAATTCATTTTTTCACACATGGTTAAATAGATTTTCACTAACTTAAATTCAAATGTAGTATATCAATGTAGCAGTATTATGCAACAGAAATCTTTAGAACTATTTTCTAAACTTTTTTGAATTGTAGTATTTCGGGGAATTTCTGCTATAACGTACAGGAGAAAATCAAAATGAGATAGGCATCTTCACACCACTACACAGAAAGAAAAGATGAAACTTACATGGCATGTAAACCGATAGTACTATGAAATAGACATCAGTTAAAACGAAAATCTGATTTAAAACCATGATTGATGTAAAATTACATTAAAATTCATTTAATTTGTCATTGAACAAGACTGTATATTTACAAACCGCTTAGTTTTGTAATGTAAATTTCCATTCAATTGCCTGCTCCAAATATGTGCATGAAAATAAATGTAAAATCACAAAATATTTTTATCTGTGTAGGTGGTTTAAAACAGGGGTTTTCTCAATCAAATTATTGTAATTAGTGCCGTGTGTACTTCAGAAGGCGAACATTGTAGTATGGCTGCACCGTTACAATTCTGGAAGTAAACAAATGAAACCTTGTACAATTCACACAACATACCGACTAATGAAAACGATGTTTGATATTCAGAAATGTAAAGATACGTGTTAGATTTAAAGACTGTCCCAGAAAGTATGGACGCAACCGAAAACCGCTGCCATTTCACAATGGTTCAGAATCTGTCAATTTTCATGGCTGCGTTCTGTTGTTTACACTCTTCTCTAACCACTTGTGCAGTTGTTTATTCGTTTTCATTAGTTTGTTTCGAAATGCGTGGACTTTCAGCAGAACAACGTCGAAAAATTGTGTTCAAATGGTGCACAGAACGCGGACTATCACTGAGAAAGATAGCAAAAATGGAGTGAGTAAGTGAAAAAGCCGTGCGAAATGCAATCAGGAAGTTCGGTGATGATAACACCTTTGAGGATAAACGAAAAACGGGTCGAGAAAAAGGTCCTGCTAACCCTCAATTGGATAAACGTATATTAAAGGCGTTCGAGCAAAAAAGGAGGATTCAGTTCGGGATGTGGCCAAAAAAGTGGGCACTTCGAAGTCAAATTGGTTCGAATAAAAAAAAACGTGGACATAAATCAGTAGCTGCCAAACCGTTCTTTTAATGCATATAGTTGCTTTTAAGAAATTATGTACGAATATATACCGCGTAATTTGATTCAATCCCTAATTGTTCATGGCCTACTTTGACAAAATATATAACCATAACCATAGAAATTTTTTTTCTTCGACAAACTTTTAGAACTATTAAAAATAATTTACTTTGTCAAATATACCAAAAGTCTAGGTCGCACCGTTTCGGATATACAAAGTGTTTTTAAGGCAACCCCCTTAAATTCAGTTTTTTATTCATAACCTGTTTGGAGTTATTTTTTTATGCATACTTTCTTTGGAATAATTGAAGAAAATAAAAAATTCCATATTTTTGTTGAAGGTAGTGCATAGGTTTGTTGTTTCCTGGCCAAGTTATACAACATTTTACCTTTTTTTACCTGATTTATGATAAAACCTTACACCGAAGCGAAACATGCAACTTTATGCAGCTAATTTTTACAAAATTTATAGGAAAAGATATGCCCAAGACTATAAAAAAAACGTAAGTGAAACTCGATGGAACTTTTTTTAAGGCTTTTTCAAAGTTGGTTCAGTTATTGAATTATGACAACCCCCTTAAAACTTGTTTTCTAACCATAACTTGTTTCAAGTTATTTTGTAATCCTTACTTTGTTTGGAATAATTGTAGAAAATATAAAATCCCATAATTTTGTAGAAGGCAATGCATAGGTTTATTCCTTTCTGGAAAAGTTATACATCATTTGACCTATTCTTATCTAGGAAACCTTGTAGCGAAGCGAAATATGCAACTTAATGCAGCAAACTTTTACAATACTTATAGGAAAATATATTCCTATTATATGATAGCTCACAGCTCATTTTAAAACAACCGCAGCTCACCAGTTCACCGCACTGGTAAGCAGGGATGCCAAGTTCACAGATTTTCAACTTTTTGCACGGATTTCAAAAATGGCACAGATCCTCACAGATTTCTGAAAATAGTCACAAATTCCGAAATCGATCATAGATTTTTAAAATTAATCACAGTTTAGCACCAAAAATTACAGAGCGGTAGGAAATAGTGAGACCTTTTTTACCTTTTTTTTATATATATAAAAAAAATAGGTATAGAATTCGCTCAAACTTTCGAAAAATTTTCCGAGGGCCGAATGTCATATACCAATCGATTCAGCTCGACGAACTGAGCAAATGTCTGTGTGTGTGTGTGTGTGTGTGTGTGTGTGTGTGTGTGTGTGTGTGTGTGTGTTGTCAACTAAGAGGTCGAGATCTCAGAGATGGCTGTACCGATTTTGATCAAACTAGTCGCAAATGAAAGGTCTCCCCGTCACCCAGAACGCTATTGAATGGTTTTGAGATCGGATGTTTACTTTTTGAGTTATACGAAGTTTTATGTCAAAATTTTCTGTTTTTTGACAGTATCTGTCACAATTGACCTTGAAAATAGAATATGTTTTCAGACTTAGATTCCGCACGGTAATAGCTATCCAACAAGCCATAGATTGTTAAAATCCGTCCATTTTTAACGGATATATCGAAATTTTTTTGTAAGCGACTTTTCTCTCATATTCCAGCTATAGAAGTTCTGAGCACTGTATGGCAAAGAAAGGCTTGGGAGCAACGTAAAACACGATTTTTATACTGTTACATACAATACCAAAAAGGCTGTGAACAGCATCCTTTTTCATGACATTTTGCCTCGGACCGGTTTTAGCACGGTTCGTTTTTGGCAACATAATCGTTCGAATATGACATATTGGAAAGATGGCAGTACTTCCGAATTCTGAACAATTTCATAATTATATTGATTTAAACTGCTTAGAGCAATAAATGCTGGAAGAATATAACACTCATACACCATTCGAATCAGTTCGTCGAGATCAGCAAATGCATGTGTGACAAAAAATTCCACTCAATTTTATACCTTTTTTTCGAAGATGACTCAACCGTTTTCTACAAACTCAGATTCATAAGAAAATTCGTATTCTCCTAAACAAGGTTCCTGAATTATATTTGGATCCGACTTCTGGTTCCTGAACTGCAGGGTGATATGTGAAACGAAATTAAAATTGTGTAACTCATTTTCCTCGTAGATGGCTGAACCGATCTAAGATTCAAATGAAATCTAAGAATCATCTAAGATTTGCTGATTAGAATACTCGACAACCAAATAAACGTATTTCAGTTTTAGTGGTATTCAGTTTTCGATTCGGAAGGCACCCAACAATTTAACTCGTACTACGATTTCTCAAAGATGTCTACACTGATTTTTAAACATTTTGAAACAAATGTAAACTACTCAGGTAAATTTGTCTGACTTCGGCTACACCGATTTTAGAATTCCGGCTCCAGTATCGAATCGTTTCTCAAAGCTCAAACGTTTTCTCAAAGAAAGCCAAATCGAATTTCAGAAACAAAAATTCAAATTAAAATAAACTTTAGTCCCACACAAAATTAATTAATTTTATCCAATGCTGACTTCCGATTCTGGAATTACAGGAGGATGAATTTTTAAAATTCAAACCGATATAGAAGATGATAATCCCGAAAAGCTTGAAAGTTGGACTCAAAACTATTGCAATTTATTCGTCATATGGCGGTTCGGTTTGGGTTATACTGGTTCCTGAATACCGGCTCTGGAAGTACCTTAAATTACTGTACTCTCTAAAGTGGAACTTACTTCGACATATCATGGAATGTTTAATCGATTGTTACACTTTTAGATTCAAATTCGATCCGATTTGCAGTTTCGACATTACAGAGTAATGAGTGATTAAAATTTCAAATTGTCGATTAATACGACGGTCATTAAAATAATGTCATGAAAACTGAAACACCGAAGAATATTTATGCAAAAAACACATGCGGATTGATGAAAAAAGGTATCATCTCACTGCTAGGTGGATGAAGCACGTTTTTGCTTACCAAAATGATTCCGATCAGCTATTATGGAAACGGAGAAACGTGCACAGATTTTTGGCTTGATAACAGATTTTTGAAAAATTTACCTAGCATCCCTGCTGGTAAGGTAGAAACAAGCTACGAGCTAAACGGATCTTCGGCTCTTGAAGAGAGAGTTATAAATGAGAAGAAATGTGTGCATGAACTCTTGTCAGTTCTTCAAAATGTGCATCTATCCTTCTTTAACAGATTTGTCAGATGCCATTGTCAATAAGAAAATTTACCTCTCACTCAGTAGACTAAGGTAAATTCAGGGATGCCACTTTTGCAGATATTCTCCAATATGACATAATAATAATTCACAGACAAGTTAGTTCGCATAGCATTGTTCTTTGTGCTTCAATGATTTTGATCATGCATATGAAAAAAAAAATGGAGTAAGAAAAACGGCGCTCAAAACAAACCTTCAGTTCAATCTAAATGAGCTGATGAGCTGATACATTGAATCGATTTCCTTTAGTGAGCTGATCGGTTCGAAGCTGCTTCGCACATCTCTAAGTGAGCGTCGCACGATCAACATATCGTCGTAAAAACGTGTTGCTTCGCGATAACTCAATTTATTTACACGTTCAAAAATGAAATCTCTTCGTAATGGTTTGTACTTTTACAATACTTTTTCATATTTTGTTTGGAAAACATTTTTCCATTTTTTTAATATGTGTTGAATTTTTGATAATTTTTCGGATTTTCAATATTTAAAACTAACTTTGAAAAGGCCTAAAAATTTGCATCTAGTTCCACTTAGATTTTTTATTGTTAATTGTCAAAAAGTAAACAAAACAAAAAAACACAACAATTTGCTTTAGTTGCGCGTGCAAGCATGAGCTTGCTTGTTTATGTGTGTTTACGGGCACTTCGTAGTAGATACTTAGGTAATAGAGGGAGATTCTACGTAGACAAATCCAAAAAAACTGTTTTTAAAATAAAGTAAATATATCTCAAAAAATATTTTTTTACATTATTTATATCTTCAGCAAAAATATTTCAAATGTTTTTTTCTTCAAAAAAAGATAGAAAAAAAATTGTTTTTTGTGAAAAAAAATTATTTTTTGTGAAAAAAAATTATTTTTATTCGAAATTGATGCTACCCCCTTAACAAAAATTAAGATTCCACTTTAAAAAGAAGCGTAATATAATTTTGTAAAACTTCTTCGAAGACACGTTAGCTCTTAAAAATCAGAGAAAGTCAGTACAGACTTTTGACCGTCCATTTCCAGTTTTGAACCACTGTGCGAGGGTTCGAAAGCTGTACAATACGATTCTTGCTGGAAATTTGAACTGCATACTGCAATTGGACGACGAAACCTACGTGAAACTCGATTACAAATCCTTGCCGGGACCACAATATTATACGCTGCGAGAAGGGCAAGTGTTAAACCAGTTCGAGACATCGATTGAAGTCGAAAAATTGCTATTGTCTGGCAAGCAATTTGTAGCTGCGGTAAGATTTCGAAACCCTTCATCACCACTGCTTCAATGAACAGCGAAATATACATCAAGAAATGTTTACAAAAACGACTTCTACCCATGATTCGAAGCCACAAGGATCCTGTTGTCTTCTGGACAGATCTTTCTTCTTGCAACTACTCGAAATCAACGGTATACTACCTCTAACTAACAACTATACTACCGAAAATGTCACTTTCGTCCCAAAAGACATGAATCCACCAAATTGCCTGAAACTTCGACCAATTGATGAATTTTGGGCATTAACAAAGGCACATCTTAGGAAACATGTCTCGGTAGCCGAAATCATTCAACAGTTCGAAAAATATTGGAAAAAAGTGTCAAAGCTTGTCGCCTAGAAGTCTGTACGGAATTTTATGAGGAACGTTCGCAAGAAGGTGCGCCAGTTAGTCGACAATGGCTAAGTAGAAAATGTTGAGAATAACATTCTGTTGTTGTAGTCTAATATTATCAGTATATCGAATAAAATTTGAATATCTAACACTTGTGAATTATTTACAGCGAAATCAAAGTGCGTCCATACTTTCTGGGACAGTCTTTATTCGTACTCATGTCGTCCAGTTATGTCACTAACATTATTTTCTCGGGTACGGGTCGGGTTCGGGTTTAAAAGGACGCTTACCATTTCTAGTTCATGCATGCGAAATCGTACGCAACGGCTATTTTGACACAGATAAATCCTGGTTGTTTAAAACAGTTGTTCATTAAACCAAAAAAAATACTGTTTCGTTGTTTTACTCAGCTTTTTTTTTTAAAAAAAAGTTTGTACTAGCTTGAATATCTATACTCTGTGCTTATAAGGAGAAATGAAATGAAAAATATCAAAATGGAAGAAATTATCTTGAAAATCAAAGTGGTTAAATAGAACAAGTCAAAGGAAATGTCAGTTATGTCAGGATGAAACTATTGGCAACCATCGAAAGCGATAACATGTTTACCTGGTAACATTACAAACGCTACAGTCTTGTTTCCAACTCTGGATTAGGTCTGTGATAATCATTCCATCATGTAATGTTTTATTTTTATTCTGATGCGTAACGATGCAGCCGGGTAGCTCCGGTTCTCCAGGGAAACGAATGGGAAGAATGTTTACAAATACGTGTGGCTGCTAAGTCGATTTGTTTGGATTTACAGATCACAGTCAGATTCCTAGAATCAACGTTGGAAAAGTCAGATATGTTTATATTCGGAACTGATTGTTTTGCAATTTGACTGATTGGCCTTTACTGTTTTCTCCCAGTGTATTGCAGTTTCACAGGAACGAAGGTTATGTTTTTCTTTTTTATTTACAATCCCAGAGATTTACGAGAGGGCAAATCACTATTTCGCAAAATATCTGTGACGGGAATCCAACACGGGATGGCAATAAAATCAAGACGTAGTTTTTGTTTTTCTGACGATGGACGACGATTTGTTGCTGTTTCCAACAAGTAAGTGTCGATTTGTTGCTGTTTCCAGTAAGTAAGTGTCCGTTTTCAGCCAATCGAACGATGAATCAGATTCTCTCTGGCACTCAAAGCAGCAATTATATTTGTAAATGCGTAAATTGTGCACAAAACCGAATTTAAAAATGGGTGCTGTTACCCTGGACATTCCACACGCTAAAAGTATTATAAATCAATCACCGATTGTTGGATTAATTGACGACATACACAGAATAAATTCTGAATTTTACAGATGATATAATTCTACAAACGATACTATTCGTTAAGAACTTAACATTTACAATGACGCAATATTCCATTCGTCCAATAAATCTTTTGGGGGAGCAAAAAGTGCTTTGCCTCCCCATAGTTGCCGCGCCTGGTACTTACCACCGAATCTTTCTCAGCAATACTCTCTAATCACCGTCTAGACAAATTACTGCTTTTTCCAACCGTCGGGTCACTACCGATTTGGCGACAGGAGTGCGATCTGGTTCGATCAAAAGGGTGGTGCCAATGTGCGTAAACAAACTTTCGATTTTCATTCACTCAATGAAAGCGAAATTTTCACGCACGTACGTCGTACTGCTATTTCTAAGTTGTTGTGGTTGTCTTCTTTTCCCGAGCCCCTATTAGTCGAACGATTTATCAATCTGTCATCGAGCACCGGGTGATTGATCCGAAACGGTATCACGACATGAAACCCATAATCATATCTATTTGCAGACCGAAGCCCAACTCGAGCACTACTGGTTTGCAAGTTTGTTTGTTTGTTTGTTTGTTTACATCTGCTGCGTCTGCGGTGGTGCTCGATGATTGCTCAGTAAATCATATGTCCTAATTAAGATAGGTGTAAAATAAGGAAACAGTGCAAATGGACAGCATCGCAGATAACATCACGGCAATGCAATGGTGTAATTCAAGATTGTATCTCGATATGCCAAGAAACTCGGACCATTGATAAGGTAGGGTGGAGTACAACTCTCTCGCCTGTGAGGTATTTTTGTTGTTCCTGATATAGCCACGCGTCAAATACGAAGCATTCATTCACTTAGTAAATAAATTTTATCAATTGAAAAGGAGATTGGCTGCAGATCAATTATGGAACTTTTTTTGCAGCTAGTTGCTTCGACACCAGCAAAAGAAATTGTAGAAAAAGTGATGAAACATGTCGAACAAATTTTATTAAAATATGTTTCAACGTTTTCTTTTACCCTGTGCCTAGTTTACAGTTTAAACAGAAAATGAAGTAAAGCGACTTCTATTACCTTACTAACAAAAGTTCATTCGAATAGATTACAAGTCTCTAAGAAAATTACAATGAATTTATATTTTTATTTAATTAGTTATGTCTTAAAAAGGTAAATTAATAAAATAGTGAAAATCCTATCCAACTACTCCATTCGTTGGGAACGCTCTGTCAATTGAGCCAAGTTAGAGATGTGGAAAAACAAAAAAACTATTTCACATCCTAGCAATCCCAGAAATTAACAACGGAAAAGGTTTAAAGTTTTACCCAAATCGGTGAAAGTCTATCAAGATTTTGTTCTTGATAGACTTTCACCGATTTGGGTAAAACTTTATGCGACAGAAGCTGCTCGATATTTATCTATATTGTAAACAACATTTTCAATCCGGTAGAAGATGCTACAAGAACTCGAGTCTCTCAATGCATGAACCGCGAGAGAATTTTTTCTACATTTCTTCGCTCCACTTGATACTCTGAGTATTTCACGGCCCTTAAAATTACAGTCCACAGATCGATGCTGTGTGGAATATCCCAAGAGAGAATCGCAAGTTGACAATTATCGCAGAAAATCGAATCGATGATTCAACTTGATGATTCTCATACTAGGTTGCAATATTTCAAAACCCTTGTGTGCAGCATCCACATACATTTTCATAGACACAACTTATGCAAAGTTTATATGCACATAGTTAGAATAAACGGCAATAGTAAAATGATTCTATCGCAATTATCAACTGCCTGTATAGAATCGGATCGCGAAACGAGAATAAGCAACCGTTTGTTGCTTCAGAGAGGATCCCCACAGCAGCGTGCTAACCTTTGATTCTCAGAAATGTCATCGAGAGAAATTCGCTCTCGCACTGGTGTCTATTCTATGTTAAATGAACCATGCCGGTTTTTTGTTGCTGCGATGATATCCGTCTCTCTTTTTTTATTTAATTCATCAATCAAAATTATAGTCTGTCGTTCGTCTACTGATAAAAATTTTAGCCTAAGTTCATTTTTTATTTAAAAATATTTTATTCAGGCCTATTTGCTTACAAGCTTTACGTGGCCGATTTAGCTGAGTTTTTAGATAATTTTTTTTTTGTATTGGATCTCGTTGTCACCCTTTTTCTAGGGGAAGAGGAGCTTCCATTTTCCTCCTGCGAGGATTGAGGGGCACTTCGTTCGTGGTTCGCCTCGTCATCCATTGCCGCATCGATGGTATTGTTGTCGATTTTCGTCTTTTTTTCGTTGCTAGTTGCTGTAGATGCACCTTGTTGTATATTGGTTGCAATTGCTGGTTGGTTGGATGGTAAGCTGTTAACTGCAGCTGGTGTACTTTGTTCTATAGGGGTTACGTTGGATGGTTTCGTTGAAGGGGACACTTCCCTGTTGTTGGTGACTGTCACAGGTGTACTGGGGTTGCTTGGGGTTGGTGTGAAGGAAGCACCGTTGTCCTTTGGTGTAGTTGTCTCCTTGTCCAGTTTATCACATGGCTTACCGTAGCGAACAGCTTTTTGGCAATATTGACATGTGGCCATCTGATTGTCATAGGTAACAAGTGATTTGCACGGGATTCTTGTATCATGACCGAATGTTATATAAGAAGGTATAGTCCTCCTCAAGCACATGCGTAACAAACGTACGCCATTTAGAATACCGGGGAAAAAATTCTTCCACTTTTCTTTTTCGATAGAGAGAATCTCTCCGTATTGGGACATGGTTTTGCGAATATAAGGATCGATGACGCTTGAGGGAAGATCATGCACACGCACTTCTATAGCACTATATCCATATATACTGGAATGTTGTACTTGATATTTTCATGCTCCATAAAGAGCACATTATTATTGTCTTTAGCGAATTGAATTGCATCCAACTCTTTATAGAACTGGATATAAACAACATTATTGGTCTTATTGCATTGAAGTAAATGCACACGTTTAATTCAAGATGCATTTGCTCCTTAAGCAAACCTTCAAGTTCTCGTATCGAAGGTCGAATTTTGCACTGCCTGAAGTCAACAATAATTGTATTCTTTCGTGTCGGCGGTAGCTTTTGTTCGTTTGGTTCACTCATTTCGAGATCGTTCTATTGTTCACTACACAATACTGTACTTGGTTTTTTCTGTCCCGAACGTAAGCGGTTTTGGTTTATCGACTAACTTGGATGAAATGTGAAACCGAACTGATCCGTCTCTCTTTGATGGCACTGATTGAATCGTGTGAAGAGTTGCTTATGATAATAGACGAGATTTTATTCAAACTAAAAATTGATCCTTTATTGTGCGAGGTTAAACTTGAGCATAAAGAAAACCGGATGAAATTTGAGTTATTCCTTCACGAGCTTTCGAACTTTTGATCGAACGCTCTTCATCAAGTTCCAGACAAGTGTTGCATCACATGTTTTGGACGCTTGAGCCCAAATTTTTTTGAACTTCTGCATGTTCCCAGCTGTCTTACCAGTCTTCTTGAAGACCCTTTTCACAATTGCACAGTAACGTTCGATGGGTCGAAGTTGAGGGCAATTTGGTGGATTGATATTTTTCTAAACGAAATTTATACCCTTTCCCGCAAACCAATTGAGAGTGGTTTTGGCATAGCGAGAATTACCTATAGTTATACAAAATTCGTACGTGTGAATATTGACATTTTCGTCTTCAATGAAAATTGACTCACTATTGTTTATACACTTATGCTAAATCAATTTTTTTACTGAGTTATAATTAAATTAAAGATGCCAACATCGAAGAAGCAATGGGAAGACATTGCGAATGGATTCGCTGTCAAATGGAACTTTCCTGGATGCGTTGGAGCAATGGATGGAAAACACATTCGGATCCAGTGTCCTCCGTGTAGCAATAGTGATTTTTATAACTACAAAGGCTATTTTAGCACGATACTATTTGCTTTAGTCGATAGTAGTTACCGCTTTATATATGTCGACATCGGGAAAAACGGTCGACTAAACGATGCGTCTATATTCCGAGATTCCAACTTGAAAACAGGTACAATAAATTTTCCCGATTGGGGAGTTATAGTAGGGATGACGCTTTTCCCCTTACTAGCTACTTAATGAAACCATATTCTCATCATGGAAGTTTATCAAATGATGAGATTATATTCAACAACCGATTATCACGTGCACGACGAGTGTCGGGAAATGCCATTGGAATCATAGCGTCAAGATTCAGGATTTTCACACGCCGAATCAATTTGATTCCTGAGAAAATTGATGAAATCGTTAAAGCAGCTTGTACCTTGCACAACTAGTTACGAAAAACGAGCGCTTCGACATACTTTTCTAATGGCTGTGTTGATCAAGAAAATTTGGAAACAGGAGAAGTTATTCAAGGTATGGTAGCAATCTGTATAAAAATACACCAAATGACAGTACATTATATCTGCAGGTACATGGCGAAACGAAATTTTGCAACTAAAATCTATGCACTCCGCTAATGGTAAAAACTATAGCATGCAGGCAGGGGAAATACGAAACTCATTTTATGAAGTCTGGTGCAGTGGATTGGCAGTGGAAGCATATAGCATCGAAGAAAAACAACAAATGAAGTATAACATTTGTTACACGTTACAGAAAAAAAATTTGTACAGAATGAAAGTTGATTTTATGGAAATAAACCGACGTGTCAAGGGGTTGAATTTACTTGTATATTTAAATGGATTTTTACTCTAATATAGGGTAAGGGCTCCCTATTACATCTCATTTGTAAGGACGTCGCCTTCAAACCCCGATTTAGCCACTAAAATCACTGTAACTATTCCATATTACTGCTTCATTCGCCTTGCTCTACGTTGAAAATTGATTCACATTCCTTGAAAATTCAACTAAAATTTATAAAACAGCTAAAAACACTAATGATGTTTCCACTACTCTGCTCCTAATTTCATCTCAATGGATTTTTATCCATCCTAATGTTGATCTTTTATTCATCCTATAAATTAGCAATGGCGACAGCAATCAAAACAAAATATTCCACTATTACACTCTCACCCGCATTCGCATGGCTGCCAGATGGCTGACTAATTGCTGTCAGCTGGAAAAATATGGCTTGCAGACATTCTGGTGACCGACTGCCTTACCGCTGCCACATATACAACTCAAACGATACAACCGTACCCACCAGGATTTTTCCACATTATTATTATTGGTAAAAAATTTACTCGTTGAATTATCTAATTAATGGGGCAATGACTTACGAAAATCTAAAGAACTATCTTTTAACATAATTTTATTAGTGAAAACAGATAGAACAGATATAGACTTTCTATGCAAAGTAATACATATTTTCTATGAAAATACCTGGCATCTCTGTGCACAGCCGATGAAACACACACACACTTCAAAGCGTTATGTTGGCATATAGCGGAATGAAACCAGTGCTACTAGATTTGCCACAATGGTTATTTCATTAATATTTAACACGTTCTTTCTGGTAATATTCGAAGCAGAAACAGTTTTATTGAAATATTAATATCAATAATACAATTAAACTAATGTCACGGATACCAAAAACATACTTTTTGATGATAATTTGAAGAAGATAAACAATTTTTGTTTTGTAACATTATGAGATAACTTGGCAACTTTGCGAAACCAAATGAGATGAAAACAAAGCGCAATCAAGTGAACGAAGTGAAAAACTTTCATCTCATAGTTTTGAAGATTTTTATTGCTTGTCGGGTAAATTTTGAAATTTTTAATCGTTAACTAAACAAGTGGCAAGTGAACATAACTAATTATGAAGTCATCCAGCATTCAATGGTAGTGTAATTGTGCGAAATAGTGATCATGTTTTGAGACGAATCGATTAGTAGATATTCAGAAACATGACGAACTGTAAATCTTGAGACGAAAGTGTGTACTAAATTGAAAAGTGAGTTTATTTTATATGAAAAAAACGATCACCGAAGAATTTAAAACCATTTCTTTCAATAGGAAAGTGTGACAATAGCTTTTCAAATCATTTTAAAACATTTCACAGTTTGCTTCCGGTAGGTTGTAAAATATTATTCATGTTCAAAGTTATGAGGTGAAGGGATGAGATGGAAATAGGAGCTCAGATGAAATAGGGAGCCGTTGCCCTACATCTTTTTTCGGAAACATTAATTTAGAACAACCGTTTATATTTGACCAAGAGCCTGCAGTCTGCATTGTAAACAAAATATGTTATTCCACTTCAGTCTCCATGGAAAGTGAGATACATAACCTAAAAGTGAATATTTTATTAAGTAAGAAATTCTATTTTCAACTGTACTCATTACCTGTTAAGGGGCTGTTCATAAAAGACGTCACGCCGCAAGGGGGAGGGGGGTGTTTCATAAAACGTGACATTTTGTGACACGGGGAAGGGGGGGAGGTTTTTGAAATGTGACGTCTAATATTTTCAATGAGCGCATTTTTGAAATACCTAATTATATTACTGCTTTGCCCTGTTTCCTGAAAAAAATCTCCACAATAAACGTTTACATTCTATAGAAAAACGTGTATTTGTTGATGTAAAAGCTTCTTCTTGTAAATTCGGAAATGAATGATGCAGGAAATCATTTCTGTTGTGATCAGCAAAAGTGCACGGAGGAGCGAGTAAATTAGCGAAATTAATAAATTTTGCCTAATATGAGTAAAAAAGAAAAAGATGCCTTCAAACGGTTTAACTTAAGTTATGCACTGACAATTTTTTCAGTAATTTGATTTTCTAGCATTGATAATAGTATATCATAAGAATTTCTCTTATCTGATTCTGATGCAGTTTATTCAATTGTACTCCATTTGAAAAAAGGCGGGAGATCAACGATTTCTGACGTAGATCATGTCATGTCTTATCTTCATCATATGAGATTTTTCTCCACCAACATCGAAGCTTATCGAATCATCCAATGATTGAACTTACATAAATCAAGAATCATTTTAGCTCAAAATCACTACCCATTGTGTGACGGAAGATCAGTACCGATATTGATCGATGTGATTTAAAAGATTCTTCGGCAGTAATCTCGTTTTGATGAGGTCTTTATTTTTTTTTTCTCAGCCCTGTATGCTACACTAAGGAAATATTATTCTTTACCTAAAACAATAATATATCTGCAGAGATGTCTATCTCCTCTGTGTGACGAAGAGCAAGCAAAATTTCTCCCCTCGCACTGACAACTTCAACGAGAGCTCTTCTCTTTCACATTTATACACCACTGTTGTGTAAGTGTGCACGCATCATGAGTGCGTTTGTTTATTTCCTTTTACCTCTTCCACTGAATCGCACCAAAGTGCTAGAGCATTAGCTAATAAATTCTCTGAGGTGGATGCAGATACTTTCACAGAGGTGTACACGCCGGTGAGCACTCTGCTGTATGGTTTTCGTAGATGAAGCGTGGACACGCAAAATCAGCAAAATAAAACAATTTATCGTAAAATTTTCGGTTTTCCTTGCAAATTTTTCATAGCAATGTCAGATCTACTCTCTATTAATTGAAGTTCACAGAAGTGTTCGCTCACAATCACGCGCCAGTGGTCACTTGGGTGTATTTGGACGAGAGCGCGTGTGAGCGATTCATGCGAAGAGAATGTGTTTCACTCGCGCCAGCTGCTTTAACCACAAGCACACACTCAAATGCTGTCTATTCGACACTGAGAAGAAGTGCGCCTTCCTCTTTGTGCGGTGCTTCGTTTTTTTCATCCTTGGTGTGGCAAAAATCTGACTCTAGCGTGTATAACTCTGGTGAAATGCCATCTCTGTATATCTGTGTACCCCTAGGAGTAATAAAACAGATGATTTAAATGTTTCATCAATTCCAACCAAATATTTTTGTTAATTTATATAATTGACATTAATAAAATAATTCCGATGATTTTGTAGTTTTAGGGATATTTTTTAATCTAATGACAGCATGTAATGAATCGATTTTTCCCTCATATTTGTATGGTTTGTCATACATATTGACAATGTATTGAGATGAATTTTATTTTTTTTTGAATTCGTGACATGTGACATAGGGGGGGGTGGGGGGTCTTTGCTTCTGTGACAATTTGTGACAAAGGGGGGATGGGGAGTTAAAAATCGTCAAAAAAGCGTGACGTCTTTTATGGGCAGCCCCTGAAGTGTATCATTAAATCCTTCTGTGTTCGATAGTTTTGCTTCATAAACACAAGTACCCGATTTTTCGTGGTCAATTCGTTCTTCTGAACGAATACCGTGATTCTTCAGTGACTGAATATTTACTTGCAACGAATTGTCTGTAGTGTTTGATTCATCCATTTCGCGAGACACTAAGTCTGTTGTAAAGCTGAGATCCATTTCATTTGTGAAAGAAAATGATAAATCGTCGTCATGTATTTCCTCGGAAGCGTTCTCTATGAACGAAGAAGCTCTTTCACGTTCGTATTCGATCTTGCAAAACGTGTGCGTATAGCTTAGGCATGTTTCTTAACTGAAATGCAATAGTTTGGCCAAAATGATGAAATTCGTCTGACACAGTTGACGCTTTTCTTATTTCTTCCAGCTTTGTTATGGCCGACTGAATATGACTCGGGACATTTTCTTGATGTGTTCTCATTTTTTTTTTCGTGCCGGCTCGAATGTCAATTTATCCTGTGCATCCTCGGATGATGGAGCTCTTTCATATGAACACTCGTTAGATATTTCATTTTCAAGGAACTGCAAAATATGTATAATGAAAATTGCTCAATTGCATGCACTTACGTCATCAACAGCACTCGACTCCTCCAGACCTGCAGACACATCCTACAATGGTTCGGAAAGCATAAATTCAAAAAAAAAACACAATGAACTACGTTCATTCACTTTACACTAGATTGCTTACCAAATTGTTACAGGATTTCCGAGGGTTACATTTCGACAAAAAAATTTGAGGGTTGTATTCAAGACACGACCGAGCACAATAACATTAAAAATGAAACGTTTCTAGGGTCTTCATAATAAATACAAAAATAAAGATGATAATGATGATGATACACTAAACTTCACTACACTTCACAGTTACTTGAAAGCTCAATTTTAGATACAAACAACCTAAAGATTTAAACCTGAACAAATGAAACTATTTTATTTTATGATGATAATTTTCGAGAAACGTACAAACTTATTGATTGGATTTGATTTATATCGTTTATTTACCCCCAGTTTTAACCTAATAATGGTCGTTCACTGGGTGGACTTATTAATTTTTTAAACAGTTAATCGATCCAAGAGAATGTTGTACCAGGGGTGGAATCATGTAAGGTGATGAGTGACTATCACCTCCTGGTGATAAAGAGGTGATCACCAGAATGTTTGGAATCACCGAAGGTGATCACTTTTACTATCACCATCACCGGTGATTGAGCCAACTTCACTCCATTTATCACCTGTCAAGAAACGTCAATTTTTCAGGAGTAAAATATGAATGTGGCGTATACCGTTGATATTAGGAGGAGTAACATATGAAAGTGGCGTATACCCATATAATATTTTAAAATCTAAATTTTCATTCCTATAGTTTTCAATCCTTTTCATTTATTCGAGTCATGTTTATCAATGATGATTTGTATGGATCGAAGAGTAACGTTGAAAAAAAAGTTGCCCGGCGAGTATGGCAAACTGCGCACAAACAAATAAAAATTCACTTGTTGGTTTAATTCAGTGCCGATTTTTATTTATCAATGTCACAGTCAGTTCTTTGGGATAAATTTGCTAGCTTTGAAATGACACGAATTGTTGGATCTTCTTGATATTTCACAACGGATGGCATTCCTCTCGAATGAGAAAGATCCGTTAAATAATTTTGTGTATAGTTTTCATTCACTCTACGATTATGGCATTTAACAGAGCTTTCAATTGCTAGTTCCATTTTGGAAATTTTACCCACAGGACATCCACTATGATTTGCAGCAACTAATTGTCCAAAAATATTGCCTTTTTTAGTTCAACTCACAAGAAGAAAATTAAGAACGCAGTTTAATCTTTTTTACTCGTTCAGTTGAACGAGACTGATATGTCGCTCACTAAGTCACGACAATCTAATTCTACTGAAAATGTTAGCATATATTTTTTATGTTGTTACGTTATGTGAAACAGGAGATGTCTACATTCATAAACTTATCTCTTTTCCAGAAAGCAATTTATCTTTGACTCTACGAATACCCCAATGATATTCCTTCAAATAATAATACCAACATAAATGAATTGATAAATACTACCGTTCATTCTATGAATTCTTTAAACTATACAAACTAAGTTACTTTTTATTTTGGTATTTAATTTTGACACAATAACAGTACGAATTTTATTAAAATATTATCCTCTCCGACCAATTTTGGTAGGTTATGTTTATATCAGTGGCTTAAAATTCACCTAACGGACAATAATTTATAAAGCCACTTCTCGAAAAATCAAATCACTACTAAAAGTGATAACTAAATTGCTATCACCCCCATTTTGACATGAAGGTGATTAAATCGTGGTGACTATCACCTTACGTAATGCCAACATTTGATAGTGATGTTAGCCTTTCAGCAGTGGTGACAGAACTTGGTGATTATCACCTTACATGATTCCAAATTTTCAAAAGTGATAATCACTTGGTGATAATCACCTTACATGATTCCACCCCAGTAGTCTCAGTAATGGTGTAATTTCATTAATCCTTCAAAATCGTCGATAATCTTCGAAATGTGTCAGTAAATAATGTGGCAACAATACGAGGAAGAAAACATGTGAAACAGTCCGCATAAAATATTTAGTTACTTACATTGATTTTCGCTTTGGCATATTAGGAATATACGGAATGGATACGCCACAAAATTCTCAAATTTTGTTCATATTGTAACTTGATGTTATTAACACATGAATGAACATTGTCATAATTACAATGCGTGTAGCCATCAGACGCTTATTGTTTTGAAGCAAATAATAATTGAACTGAAACTAGCGGTTAACCAAATTCTACGTTCCTATTCAAACGATACATGTAAAATCGCAGGTAAACTTACCTTGAGTTTATCTTTGATACTATATGATATTGCAACTAATTGTACTGTATATGTGAGCCTGTGAAACTCATTTATAATACTAAACCGAGGAGACCGCTTTTAGATAAGTTTCAGAATTTAATTTTAAATCTTTTGAAGCGTTTAATTCCTGGTGGGACAACAACTTGCTCAGTCATATTGTCACGTTTTGTTCGTATGGGAATGGAGATTTAAGTATGCAAACCGATCCGTTGACAAATTAAAACATTTTAAGCTTACAATGTTGAATTTGAAATATTTAAATATTTAAATGACGTTGTCTCATAATAGGCATTTTTAATGACAAAATCGACCAAACGATTGCTTAACACATGGGATATTTCATAAGAATCGGTAACCACGCTGATTCGATTCTGCAACTGCTAGATGATAAATAAGATACTCAAGCGAACACGGTGTTGCACAGACAACAGGAAATTTCACCAACACATAATGCAAAAGCGACAATCCAGCAAGTGAACGCATATACAATCCAGTCATCAGCTCACTGGACGAGCTACTTGTTTCATTCACAGTCAAACATCAACTAGGCAAAGAAATATTGTGCAGCATATATTTATAGATTTCTCTTCATACTACGCAGAACGATGCGGTGTTTTTTATGCATGACGCAAAGCCTCCTATGCCGAACAAGAAGTTGACGTCATTTTGTAAAGCAGGGATTGGTGGATGAAAACATAGGTCGATTCCAACCATTTTTTCAATAGTATGCTATTGAAAGACTGAAAAGACGTCGTCATACATGTTTAAGTTAAAAGTTTCCGAATCGATTGGTTGTTAAATTATAACAATCCATCAACAAATGACCGAGTTATTAACGTTCAAAATTATGACACAAAAAGGTTACGCGAATATTTTTGAAACTTTTAATTGACACCCGGCCCCATATAGTGAAGAGTAAGGCATTTTTAATGCCAAAAGCATCGGCAACAGCAAACCAGTAGAGTCTGGGTTCGCGAACATCGTCAATTCCGGCACCAGATTTTTTCGATTTGTTTATTCGTATTTTCTCGGACGTGTCACGCATTGATTTAATTTTCTTGGTGACTTCTTCAGAGGAATCAAAGTTCATTTCTAGCATAATATCTTTGTATGCTCTTTGGCGTTCAATTTTGTTTTTATACAACGGATTTCGGAAATCCCGTAAACATTCATGCGATCGATATAATTCTATTAAAGTCCGAAGTCGTCAATACTTTTTCGAGGTTTCTTCCGAACAAAATCTTCTGTTCCGTTTTGAATTTCACTTGACACCTTGTTTACCTTTTTCGCGATCTGCAGCACCATTTTCACTTTCGGCCATATTGTTTTTTCTTGCCAGTATAATTTGCCAGCATTGAATTTAGAAAGATCAAAATTTTTCATGCTGGCAACAACCAGCAGCTGGCAAGTGTTTGCATTATGCTGGTATAGTGCTGGTGCCAGTATACTGGCACCAGCATGCTGGCAGCCAGCAGAAGTGTAAACGCCACATAAGAGTACACAGTTACATAATTTTCTCGGTAACTGATTTGCTAACATTTCGGACATCCGTGCTTACTAACATGTGATACTACACCGATAATTTTACCGTTGGCTGATCGGTCACACCGCCTGTTTAGGTCAAGAGAAATGTATCAGACCCACGCGTCAGTTCCACACCACTAACAATTAAATCGTTTGCTTCGACTACAAAACGGGAAGATTTCGCCAACATTTGGAAATGCACCGAAAATAGGCCACAGACATCGCTCATTTTTTGCTACAGGAAGCCCATCAATATTGATGGCAGGAACAATCGTATCACTTGATAAACGCGATAAAGTATTTTGTATTCCTTATTGGATATACTCTCCAGGGATTATTTTTTTTCGGTATGCACAAACCTACAGGAGTTTTTAGTAACGTCATCGAACTCAATGGTACGTCTAGGCCTCCATCGCTTAGTATTTCCAATAAATCTTTTGTGGCTTGAACACTCAGATGGTGCTGCGACACAAAATTAGCAAGATGGTATTTCTGCGAAAGATTAGATTCTCCATCCACTGTGTAGGGGTCTCCTCTTGCACCATCTTCCCCGGAGCAGATTACATCGTCCAGTTGTGATTCTACAGATGCACAGTGGTTTGAATCGACAAAAACGTGAACTTAATTCTCTAGCTGTTAAACCATTGATCCGATATACATAGTTCCTTTGGAGAACTCATTCACAAAAATATACCGCGTGATTTCATCACAATAAAAAATATGCAAAGCCTACTACGATAAAAGTTCATTTCAACAACTTTTTTCCCTTAAGAGATAGAAAAACGATGTCTTCTATAAAGTTTTAGAACTTCTAACGAGAAAAAACTTTGCGACGAAGCTATAGGTCTAACGCAAAAAGTTTCGGATATATGAAGCATTTTCGTTTGAAACCACTTAAAATCAATTTTTTGTACATAACTTTTTTCGCAATTATTTTCAGTGTCCACTATGTTCGAGACAATTACTAAAAACGTAAAATTACACAATTTTTTCGAAGACTGTGCACGGATTGGCCTTTTCCCTGAATAGTTATTTAACATTTAAACTTTTATATACACTAACTTTAACTACTAATAGAAAGCAGAGTCGCAGACCAAAAGGCACATACATATACTTTTTGGAAAGCTTAAATCAAGTAATATAAAGTTACGAAGTGTGTAGGGTGGCCTTTTTAAATTGTGTGAATGAAGCAACAAAATATTGAGAGCTTTTTCGATCATTTTCTTAGCAAAAACATTTACTAAAACGACTATTTTTGGTTTATTAAAAGGATCTTTGTAGGAAATGTTCAAAAATTGGAATCGGTCGTTAGTGTAGCTTTGGTGCAATGGTGTTATGATTGAATATAATTTCATGATGCATTCTTGTATGCAATTTATCAAACTAAAGAAGCATGTTAACGTTCGCATTAAATTATTCTTTCAATAGAATATTCCTTATCCGTTCTTTTAATTCCAATCTAATTCATTTCAAGGATGATATCTTATACCATTACCAACCAGTACGCTTAAAAACATCGTTTCAATTTAAGTTCTGAGATTAATTTTTATCTGTTGAAATATGTAAGTGTAGCCTGCTTGAAAGGCTAAATCCTTTTTGTAAAATCATGTCATTCTACGAAATACGTACTTATGAATTGAGCCATACACTGAAAAAAATAATTTAATTCACACGATTTCTAAATAAATAGCACTATAGAATGGACTTCAGTTGAATAAAAAACTCGAGTCAAAACCATCCTCAATATGACCTCAATATTGACGGTCGTTGATAATATTACAATAAAATGCGTGAGTGATTCAACGTTACATACAGGCGTACACGGTAAAGTAACAAATCAAATTATGTAAATTATGAGTCTAGACATTTTTTTAAAAAAGAAATGCCTGAACTTGAGTATAAAAACGTGCACGGACTAAGAATAAAGAATAAAAACCAACAAAAACAAATTTGTTTGGTTTTAGGGAATTTGTAACTAATCTGTTGTCTTACTGCAATTCTATTACATTTTCTACTGAAGTCGGTAATATCGGAATTTTATAAGACACCTGTCAACATTCACTTTGAAGAGGATTTCCGAAAGACTAGTCATAAACTAACCAATCATAATAGTAAGCTATAGTGAAAAGTCTTCTCTTTCATCTGGTGTTAAAACTAATGCTCTATTTTTTATACCCCGACTGTAACTTATCGGTTGATATCACAAAAAATTCGTGATATGAAGATAAACAATTTTATTAATGTACGTTTTTCCTAAGAAAATGGTCGAAAACGCTCTCAATATTTTGTTGCTTCATTCACACAATTTAAAAAGGCCACCCTACACACTTCGTAACTTTATATTACGTGATTTAAGCTTTCCAAAAAGTATATGTATGTGCCTTTTGGTCTGCGACTCTGCTTCCTATTAGTAGTTAAAGTTAGTGTATATAAAAGTTTAAATGTTAAATAACTATTCAGGGAAAAGGCCAATCCGTGCATAGTCTTCGACAAAATTGTGTAATTTTACGTTTTTAGTAATTGTCTCGAACATAGTGGACACTGAAAATAATTGCGAAAAAAGTTATGTACAAAAAATTGATTTTAAGTGGTTTCAAACGAAAATGCTTCATATATCCGAAACTTTTTGCGTTAGACCTATAGCTTCTTCGGCAAAGTTTTTTCTCGTTAGAAGTTCTAAAACTTTGTAGAAGACATCGTTTTTCTATCTTTTAAGGGAAAAAAGTTGTTGAAATGAACTTTTATCGTAGTAAGCTTTGAATATTTTTATTGTGATGAAATCACGCGGTATATTTTTGTGAATGAGTTCTCCAAAGGAACTATGTATATCGGATCAACGGTTTAACAGCTATTGAATTAAGTTCACGTTTTTGTCGATTCAAACCACTGTGAGATGGTGTTCTGTTTTGATATTCTCCGTCATCAGCTAGATCATCAGCGTCCCTTAATGTTTGTGACCATCTGACGTAAGCTCCTCATCTTTTTCTAAATTGACAAGATAGCGATGATAAAGTAAGTTATATTTTTCCATTTTCTCATTTTCTTGTCATCGTATGAATATCCTCAAAATTTGTTATCCATTACATTTATTACTGAAATTGCCTTCACTCTGACTTCGCCCTAAAATATTTCTTCCCTATTAATTCTATTTGTTCACAATGAATTAATTGAAATTATTTACTCGACTTACTATTACTGTGGAAGAAAAACAAAACACGTCAGGCTTCGTTTTGTCGGACAGTCTCATTCATTTTCCCACAACCTTGACTCGATCGATGAAAGTCAATATCAAGTAGCACCGATGGAAATTTTCTGACCGCAGAAGAGTGCTCGCTTTTGCCATATCGCCTTCGGGCGACACGAGATGAACGCGTCAAAACAAACATTATGGCCAGCAAACAGTCACAATAAAGTGATGAGGCCATTCACACCGGAGACCATCTGGACCACCGCATCGAGGGATCCATGGTAGAGAACCATGATCTTTACGTAAGGCCTACCAGTCTCACCATTCCGATCGGGCACCAACTTTTCCATTTTCCACCGACAGTTCAGCGTCCATGCCGCATTCGGGGAGTGGTTTTCCTTTTTTTTCTCTCTCTCTCTCAGAGGTCTCTCCGAGTCTCTGACTGGGCTCGTGGCATTACTAACACAAAATCGGAACGGCTCACGCACGGCGGATGACTTTAGAAGGTATCTGATCTCAAAACAGGTTCCCGTCATTGCCAACGAACGCCAGGGATCGAACCCTTCGAGAGTCGTAGCACCTTTTTGGACGGATGAAATAAAAAAGCCCTGATGGGATGGGATTCCGATTGATGTGTGATTTCATATTGCTGGAATGTTCGACTTGCACCTGCACCTCGCAAGTAAGGCAAAACTTTTCAGTTTCATCACCTTTTGTGCTAAATAAATTAATGGCGATGCGCAGTGCGCGTTTTTCGGTTTCGTTCGACGGTCAGTTTTACATGCAAAACAGCAAATCGTGCTCGATTCTGCCGGTGATTATGACGATTGACCGTCGAGGGGAGGAAGGTGAAATGCAGTTTTGGTTTCATTGGTAGCCGGTTGCGATGGTGGAATAATAATCACTCGGTTGTCAAAAAAGTACATTTATTTGCTGAAAAACTTTGTTATTTGGAAACAAGTTCCACATTTTCCGAGGTTGTGTTTTATTGGAGTTATAAAACTTTGGTCACAGTTTTATCTGTCGGACACACAGCGCTTCATTCGGGGTTACACAAGTGGCTTTAAAATTGATCATAACACGGTGATTCTGATCATGCACACAACTAGGTTACTAGCGATATCAAAACCACTAAATAACCGGTTACATATTGTTTTACCAAGTCAGTGACATACAATAAAAAAAAATTGTCGGCTTTGATAAGTCGATTAATAATTCCATAATTTTTTTCTGAATACCTAGAGTTGCTTAAATTTTACGTATAACAGTCCTATTTAAGATTAAGGAGTGTATCGAAAATAAGCTATCCACATACATTTGTGTTGTACGCATGTATTTGTAATAGGTTTTTATACTTAGATCACAGCATGCTGTGCATTTGGCCGTCAGCTTTCGTTTGTTTACTTGTTTTTGCGTTTGAAATTCTGCGTTTTCAAAATGTTGCGTTTTGAAAAGGAAGTGAAAATTAAGGTTCTGGACACCTGGCTAAGTGAGAAGGGTATTACTATGCGAAAACAGGCGAAGCGGTTTGGAATTCATCATGCAAGTGTTAAAACCATCATTAATAAGTTTGGGGAACACTATTCTTTGGATGAGCTAACAGGAAGAGGCAGAAAACCCGGCTCTTCCAACCCGAAACTGGACAAGAAAGTGGTATCTCTAATCATGAAGAACAAATCAATGTCAATACGTGATTTGGACAACAAAGCAGGAACAAGTGTCGAAATGATCCAGCGAATCAAGAGGCGAAATCACCTGAAGACCTACATTAAGCAGAAAATCTCGAAACAAAGTGTGGAACAGAAGAAGCGAGCAGCAACAAAGGCCCGGAAATTGTATTCGCGTCTTTTGCAGTGTCCGGATGCATGCGTTTTAATGGACGGTGAGACTTATGTAAAGGAGTACTCAAAAACCCTTCCAGGTTCACAATACTTTACTGTCGTCGTTGGGGAGGATGTGAGCGATGCGGACAGGTCGATTCAAGTGGAGAAATTCGGTCGAAAGGTACTGGTATGGCAAGCAATATGTTCCTGTGGTTTGAAGTCAACCCATTTTCACACTACCGGAACTATAAATGCAGAAATCTATCAATCTGAGTGTCTCCAGAAGAGATTGCAGCCTTTATATAAGAAGCATAGTACATCTCCACTGTTTTGGTCAGATTTAGTGTCGGCTCACTATGCCACAATCACTTTCAATTGGCTTGCGGAAAAGGGTATAAATTTCGTTGGGAAAAATATCAATCCACCAAATTGGCCTCAGCTTCGACCCATCGAACGTTACTGGGCAATCGTGAAGAGAGTATTCAAGAAGACTGGTAAGGTGGGTAGGAACATGCAGGAGTTCAAAAAAATTTGGGCTCAAGCGTCCAAAAAATGCGATGCAACACTTGTCCGGAACTTGATGAAGGGCGTTCGATCAAAAGTTCGAAAATTCGTGACGGAATAACTTAAATTTCATCCAGTTTTCATAATGCTCAAGTTTATTATTATCGTTTATTATCATAATTTGAAAGAAAACTCGATCTAACTAAACTGTGACATTACGTATCGCTTCCGATCACGTGATCGCGATCCTAAGAATGCAGTACTTGACGTCGACTGGCGCGGTTTGAATGATGAAATAAATGTATTTATAAAAAACGGCACGGAAAGTGACCGCTGAAATAATTCTTTTACAGCGGTGTGTTTACGCGCACTTTCTGCGGTATAAATTCCACGGTGTTTCGTGCAGTGAGTCAAAAGTTGTTCCAGATTGAAGCCGAGATCGCCAAAGCAACCAATTGTATGATGCGCTCAAACGTTTCAGGGAGCGTAAGGGCGTGAATCGAGCGCCTCAAGGTAAGCGTCGTAGTGGCACATATGACCGCAAGCTGAACCACAAGAACCGTCAAAGCAAACGCTGGACTATCAGATAATGAAATCGAACAAAAATATGTCACAAAAACTCTAGTTTGGAAACTGTAGCAGCAGGTTTTGATGAATTACTAAGGATGCCTGCTCATCGACGTTAAAACCTATGTCAAAATGGATTCCGGACAGCTTCCTGGCTTCTGCGAAGTTTGAGTTTGCTTTTATGGACAAATTTTTCAAAAAAAAACTGATGATTTAGCAAGGGATATGCAGCTGCGGATCTAAGACCAAAGCGTTCGTGATGAATAAGACAATGGACTCGATGGAGCTGTACAAGGAAGAATGTCTCATAAACCGCGTACTACCTATCATTAAAACCCATTAAGGTCCCGTGAAGTTTTGGTCGGATTTTTTGAGTTGTCACTTCAGCCGGGAAGTCATCCAGTGGTATCGCGATAATCAACCTTATTCTGAATAACGACCTATTGATTTTTCGATCGAATTTCATTTGTATTCGCAATAACGCTAGCAAAATCGAAGGTAGCTTGGATTCGATCGAACCACATTCGACAGGAAAATCAATACACCGAAACCTCCATTTACGAACTAAACGGGGGCTCGTAAAAAGAGGTAGTTCGTAAAAAAAGTTTAAGTTATTTGGGATTTGGTTCGTAAAAAAGTTTACGTTATTTGGGATTTGGTTCGTAAAAAAGTTTACGTTATTTGGAATTTACTTCGTAAAAAAAGTTTTGTGTGATTATTGTGGAAACCGCGCATCATATGTTTATTTTCGGAACGGATGTGAAGAGTAAGTGCAAGAAAATGATGTTTGGGCTCGTTTTAAAATCCAAGATGGCGGCTTCCGGTTTATTGACATTGCCTAAAACCCCTAACAATATGGGTATCTTCGGAACGGAATTGATGAGTAGATGTCGGAAAACGATGTTCGAAGTGGTACTGAAATCCAAGATGGCGACTTCCGGTTTGTTGATATTCCTTGAAAACCCTTACATAATGGGTATTTTCAGAACGGGATTGATGAGTAGATGTCAAAAAACGATGTTTGAGATACTTTTGAAATTCAAGATGGCTACTTCCGGTTTGTTGATATTCCTTGAAAAAACCCTTACAATATGGGTATTTTAGGAACGGGATTGATGAGTAGATGTCAGAAAACAATGTTTGAGGTGATTCTTAAATCCAAGATGGCGACTTCCGGTTTTTTTTATATTCCTTGAAACCCATTGCAATATGGATATTTTCGGAACGGGATTGATGAGTAGACGTCAGAAAACAATGTTTGAGGTAGTTTTGAAATTCAAGATGGCGACTTCCGGTTTGATGATATTTCTTGAAAACCCTTACAATACGGGTATTTTCGGAACGGGATTTAAAAGTAGACGTCGGAAAATTATATTTGAGGTGGTTTTGAAATGCAAAACAAAGACTTCCGGTTTATTAGTATCTTTTGAAAGTTTTTGCCATTTTCCTTTAACTTGGTATTCCTTTAAAACACTATACCGTTCCGAAAATATTCATATTGTAAGGATTTTCAAGGAATATCAACAAACCGGAAATCGCCTTCTTAAATTTCAAAACTACCTCAAACATCGTTTTCTGACATCTACTCATCAATTCCGTTCCGAAAATACCCATTGTGTTACAAACAAGCGAAAAATCATACATGAGCTGCTGATTGCTCGTGAAAATCCTGTTTTCATTGAAGTTCTTGCACTACTGAGAACATACCTGGAACATGTATAAATGTAATATAAACAGCAACAAAAAAAGGCGGGTGGGTAATGTCAGAGACATAACTTGATGTCGTGAATACGAGAAAAACTGACATGTTCCTCAACACTTCCGAATATCAATTAGTTGATCAATGGTATGAATTATGCAACCATTCCTCTTTTCCACATTTTTCGCAAAAACAAAGAAGGCTTTACTTGATCTCTATTACTGTGAATTTCACACAGGGAAAAATGCACAAATCTAATCAAACAGTTCTAGATTTGCACTAAACTAAGATTTTTTACCTTCGATTTGCGAAGTGAAATCCTAATAGTTCTTTAGAAAATTTTTAGTGCCATTAGAACGGCTGATTTTGTGTAATGCTCTCCACCGTTGTTTTGTTTATCAATGCAATTGACTGGCAGCTGTGACGTAATCGCTCTTGTCGGAAGCGAAACTAGCTTTGCAAACGACACTATATACATCTGCTCGCAGTGGCGATAGAATCCAAACTGAACCAATTTTTGTTGAGAGGCTTGTTTTTACCTGATTTCGTTTGTAGCTTTTTCATTAATGGGCTGTCCTAACGGCTATAAAAATAGCTGCATACAGAATTTTTATGTCGATTATATCATTTTGGATTTGCATAATTAATTGAAAGTAACTATCAATATGCTGTTGGGATTCGTTTCTAGCATTCAAAAGGACCAAATTGAGGAACTCACTGCGATATTCACCACTTTTCGGAACATTTTTCTCGAACGATTTGTTGTACAGCAGCAGATATTTCATTCTCTTCCTCAGAACGCGTTCTGATTGGCTGGTGTTGACATGGGTCAAATGAGAAAGGTTTTTCAATAGTATACTATTGAAATACTTCAATGCTTTTGCTATACACGCTTAAGTTGAAAAATTTCGATTCTATTGGTAGTTAGATTATATAAATCCTTTCACAAATCACTTAGCTATGAGCTTTAAAAATACGAGAAATGCAAACGCGCCTTATGGATTATCATCTTTGATACTCGTTTACACCAACCATTTCAGAAAAGTTTAATTTTGAATTATTTGAGATTATGTCACACAACTGAATATTTTATCATAAAATTGTGATCATATTTCCGATGGCGTGTAGCAAAAATTATGTTGATTCGTTAGATACAACAAGAGATATTCACGATCAAAAACTTATCACTTTCTCAGAGGGTAAATTTTGAAAAGGCACCCCATAGTAAAGTAAGTCGTATTCACGACAATAGATAGTCATCTCGAAAAAATCGACTTTCTGGGACTCAAACTAAATCTCAAAATTTCCCCCAGAAAATCGTTTCTAAAAAAAAATTTTTTGAGATGACCTTAAATCTCGACGGATACTAGCTTTCAAACTAGCCGTGTTGATATCGGTTAACATGATTTTACAAAAAAGGATTCAGCCTTTCAAGCAGGCTACACTTACACATTTCAACACATAAAAACTAATCTAAGAAGAGTTAAATTTAAACTATGTCTTTGGGCGTACTGGTAATGGTGTAAGATATCAATTTATATTCAATCATTACACCATTGCACCAAAGCGACACTAACGACCGATACCAATTTTTGAACATTTCTTACAAAGCTCTTTTTAATACCCTGCCAAAAGTCGATGAAAACAATGGCGAAATTGAACGAATTGGGTTTTGATCTGCTTCCCCACCCCACATACTCGCCTGATTTAGCTCCCAGTGACTACTGGTCTTCGCTGATCTTAAAAAAATGCTCCAGGGAAAAAGATTTGGCTCAAATGAGGAGGTCATCGCTGAAACTGAAGCTTATTTTGAAGCGAAAGATAATTTTTTTTATAAACATGGTATTGAAAAATTGGTAAAACGTTGGAACCATTGTATCACCCTAAAAGGTGATTAAGTTGATGAATAAAAAAAAAATTTGCAAAAAAAATGTTGTTTCCATTGTTAGTCTCGGGACTTATTGATCCATGTGTTACATATGTTAGATCTATTTTGGAATATTGCAGCCTAGTACGGAATTACTCATATGGAACGAGAACGCATTGAATCGATCCCGAAACAATTTCTTTCATATGTACTTCGTAAATAAAACTGGACAGCATTTCCTCTTCATCATATGAAGCACGCTGTATACTCATTAATATACAAACACTTAAAGAACGTCGTAATCTTTCAATGCTTTATTTTATTAATGACATTTTTTCTCAACGCGTACAATCATTTTCACTACTACCTCGCAATTAAATTTTTATGTACCTGGAGGGTCAATTACGAACAAGAAAATTATTTTTAGAAAACCACAATAGAACAAATTATGCAAACAAAAATAGTCCAAATTCTCCGTAAAAATGTAAAATCTATGACATTTTCGATGTTCGTAAGCAACAATTTTACTGCTAACATGAATGCTTATTGGTTACCCGGGTAGTGACATTGAAAAGAAATGAACATTCAAGGCTGTGTAGAATATTTAATTTATTATAACATAAATTCAGTGCAATTGAACCAATTGCGGAATTTGACCTTCTGTTTCAACAGACTTCGCAGCCAATTCATAGCGTACAGAATGATTACTTGGCTGGTGCTACGATCCTACTGACACTAAGAACCCTTCCAGGTCGATCATACGACAACTGGCTTATAAGATCTGTGCCCTATGCATTGAACCGCCAACCTACTGCTATGCATGTTTAAATATAATTTCTCAGGTATTTTCACTATTTGTTTAGTTTTAAATTTTGACCCGCTTTTCCGTCCACTTTGTTAAATTTGTTATAAATAGCAATCTGAAGATGCTTAGCACCGTCAGTTGAAAGTCATCCTCAAGCTTGATGTAGCTATCATCTGATGTTTATTTCTCTACTCCATTGCACCCATAACAGCATAAGCAGCATGCTCTATATGACGTAAATTAAACGTAGATGAAGAAAAAAATCGACGTTTTTTTGTGTTTTGTTTTCTTAATCATCTGTCTGAGTGGATAATTAAAATACACACATTTTGGGTCACTGCACTGGTTTAGTTGCAAGACAATATAAATGCCAACCAGAGCCAGTGCTGGGGGACCAATCCACTGATCTGGCGTTTTTCTATGCATTCAACGATCCGAGACGGTATGAAAGTTTGAATTAATTAATAAACTATATGAAATAACCGATTACTGCTTGCTCAAAGATCTAGAAAACACAGGTGATGCTAATAAATCGAATTTTTTGATATATTTTGCGGCATTTTAAATAGGGACCATGGCTCTACACACCTAATTTCGCTCAGTATCTATTACAACTTACAAAGCCGAAATTCCGAAACATTTGTTGATAGCAATACCTGAATGAACAGCAACATAACATAACATCGTATTTTGCTCAGAATTTGGTTGAAAATTACAAATATTTCAACATGTGATTAGGCAATTAAATTTAAGTGTGTAGTTTATATGCAAACGAATATGAATTGATTTTGTCAAATGTCATAGGGTAACAGAGGTATTTTGGCCACTTCATATATTTTGGCCCACCTAACAAACTATATGGATTCAATCGATCTTAGGTAACCCATGTTGCATCAGTTTGAAGCTAATCACATTAAATTACCTATTGCGGAAGGATTTTTCAAAGATATTAAAATATTTGGTGGATAGTTTTACAAAGTGGGCCAAAATAAAATCGATCCTAAAGCGGGCCAAAATACCTCTGTTACCCTACTATGAACACCGAAACACACCGAAACATTCTCTTCAGCCTATTTGTCATGTTTCACCACGGCCTGCCTCGATTCGTTCGGGTCGGTAAATACAACTTAATTCAAAATCAGTTCACATACTGAAATATTCATAGGTTGCAAATTTCACCTTGTTTATGCAATCATATTTTTTATAGATCAATATTTTGAAACTGCAATTCGTCAGATACGTGATCGTCGTTGACTGCAAAACCGTTGAAACGTCTAAGGTTTAAGCAATGTGCTTCTTCATTTCGCACCGGAGTTGACAGGCCGGGGACAAAAAAAAAGAGAAACAAACCTGTGAAGCGCGAATATTACGTGATCGAAATGTGAACGATGCTACACTGCAGCACTGACCGAGGCAATGCAAATTTCCTGTTGGAATTCCATTAAAATACTTTCTTTTTAATCTGGCAGCACCATGTGGACACATTTGACAGGTTGGCATTTGCTGAGCCTATCGCAAGCCGAAGCATGCGTTGTGTGTGTGATAAGATCCAGGATATGCCGTTTGGTTTGATTCACTGAGAATGAGTTGAGCAAACGATGATACAAGGAACTTTCAAATGGTCCAAAATAATGTAGTAGCTGGTTCGTATAACTTTTTTTTGGCTGTTACGGTTGGTTAAACTTATCAGAGCTAATCTTAGACAATGTTATTTTCTACTGCAACGATGATGAACTGACGAAATCAATCATTCCATCAGCAATGCATCTCTCTTTTAACTTGTTAGAAATGATCGGTATTTTTGCTGTTAACATTAATATCTGATTCCATACCTAAAATTGTTTGCTTTTCATGGGAAAACCTCGACTTACTCAATATCTAGACATTTTTGCCTTTCTCATATAGAAAGATTATGCGATCACTGTGAAAGCCGACTTTTGAATCGAGGCCCGGTGGGTCGAGTGTCATATACCATTCGACTCAGTTCGTCGAAATCACAAAATGTCTGTGTGTGTATGTATGGCCCAGTGGACTTCTATTTCGTGAATTCGTCGACCAACCTAAAATACGTAGTGTTGCAAGGGGAGCACCGACTATCCCTTTAGACTACGCTGTAGAGAAGAACTAATCTCGACTTCAGTTGCTGACACGGGACACCCCGCATTATGCGTAATAACGCTCGTATCCGTACTGTATTTTACAGTATTGTACTGTATTTTCGACCCAAATACTGTGTACTGTTTTCTACTCTCAAATGTACTGTATTTTTATTAGTATTGTATTTTGTAGTTTGAAATGTACTGTATTTAAATTAGTACTTAATTTTAATTCTTTAACGCGTCGAATTTAAATTTTAACAATTTCTATTATTCATTCTTGTTCAAAGCGCGTCACAACAATCTTGCGAAATTTTGATGATTATAAAAAAGTAAAATGTGTCAACCAACAAGAATTATACGCTTCTCCAAAAATGTTTTAAATTTTACCGAACTTAAAAATGCCTTAAAATGGAAAAAAGTTGAGATTATGAAAATACATCATTTGACAATTACTTGCTTTTAACGATTTGTCTTGTTAAGGCGTAGAGCCATAATGAGCTAGTTTTACATTTGATCAGTATCTAACGGGAAAAACAGATTTAAAAACGTGATTAATCCACCTAGCAGTGAAATGATACCTTTTTTTATCAATCCGCATGTGTTTTTTGCATGAATATTCTTCGGTGTTTAAGTTTTCATGACATTATTTTAATGACCGTCGTTTTAAGCGACAATTTGAGATTTTAATCACTCATTACTCTGTAATGTCGAAACTGCAAATAGGATCGAATTTAAATCTAGAAGTGTGATAATCGATTAAACATGCCATGATATGTAAGTTCCACTTTAGAGTTTACGGTAATTGAAGGTACTTCCAAAGCCGGTATTCAGGAACCAGCATAACCCAAACCGATTCGTATGGCCATATGACGAATAAATTACAACAGTTTTGAGTCCATCTTCGAAGCATAATTGGATAAAATTAATTAATTTTTGTATGTATGTATAAAACTAATTATTTTGTATATAAGTTTATTTTAATTTTAATTTTTGTTTCTGAAATTTGATTAGGTTTTTTTTTGTGAAATGGATTGAGCTTTGAGAAACGATTTTATACTGGAACCGGAATTCTAAAATCGGTATGGCCGAAGTCAGGTAAATTCACCTGAATAGCTGTACACTTTACATTTGTTTCAAAATATTTGAAAATCAGTGAAGACATCTTTGAGAAATCATAACACGAATTAAATTTTTAGGTGCCTTCTGAATCGACAACTGAATACCACTAAAACTGAAAAAAGTTAATATTTTTTATCGACTATCCAAATCTGCTAACCCGATAAATCTGATTAATTTATGTGGAATAGACATTTTTATACCAATCACCCTGTATCCCCGAAACCGGAAGTTGGATCTGACTGAAGAGCAAGATGTTTTATAGAATCTAAAAACTTTTCATTTGAATCTTAGATCGGTTCAGCCATCTACGAGAAGAATGAGTTACACAATTTTGATTTCGTTTCACATATCATCCTGTAGTTCCGGAACCAGAGGTCGGAACCAAACATAATTCAGGAACTTTGTTTGGGAGCATACGACTTTTCGTATGAATCTGAATTTGTAGAAAAGAAATTTTCCGAGAAAATTAATTGAAGTTATTTGTCACACACGCATTTGCTGATCTCGACGAACTGATTCGAATGGTATATGGATGTTATGTTCTTCCAGCATTTATTGCTGTAAGTAGTTTAAAACAATATAATTGAAAAACAATCTGCCATCATCTGGTTTATATATGTCATATTCGAACGATTATGTTGCCAAAAACGAGCCGTGCTAAAATCGGTCCGAGGCAAATTGTCATGAAAAAGGATGCTGTACACAGTCTTTTTGGTACTTAGAAACAATTGAATGTAACAGAATAAAAAATCGTGTTTTACGTTGCTCCCAAGCATTGCTTTGTCATACAGCGCTCAAAACTCCTACTGCTGGAATAGGGGGAAAAGTCGCTTATACAAAAATGTCGATATCTCCGTTAAAAATGGACGGATTTTAACAATCTATGGCTTGTTGAATAGGTATTATCGTGCGGAATCTAAGTCTGAAAACATATTCTGTTTTCAAGGTCAATTGTGACAGATACTGTCAAAAAACTGAAAATTTTGACATAAAACTTCGAATAACTCAAAAAGTATACATCCGATCTCAAAACCATTCAATAGTGTTTTGGGTGACGGGGAGACCTTTCATTTGCGACTAGTTTGATCAAAATCGGTCCAGCCATTTCTGAGATCTCAACCTCTTAGTTGACAACACACATACAGACACACACACACAGACATTTGCTCAGTTCGTCGAGCTGAATCGATTGGTATATGTCATTCGGCCCTCCGGGCCTCGGAAAATTTTTCGAAAGTTTGAGCGAATTCTATACCTATTTTTTATATATATAAAAAAAGGTAAAAATGATATGCAAATACAATTGTGTTATGAAAATCGCGAAAAACGCTACCGCAGAGACGAGACTCGAACCCGTAGCTAGCTCCTATCTGTGGAAATGGTAAATTAAGCTACCCTGCATGTGAAACACACGAAAAAAACAGACTAATCGAGGGCTGAAACAACTGGCTAGGTTGTTATAGAGAAATGACAACAAAAGAACACCGTGGCGTCCGAGTACAGCTGAACATGCTCGGTTCTTTTGTTCAGTTAGACTGTTTCTTCGTGTGTTTCACATGCAGGATAGTTTAATTGGCAAAACGATTTACCCGGATAGGACCGAACTACGTGTTCGAGTCCCGTCTCTGTGGTGGCTTTATCGTGGTTTTCATTACATATTACATAGCATTCGCATGTCATTTTTTCAATCTGTTTTTCTCGTAAGATGCTGATCAAGTTTGTTTGCTTTTGGTTTTTATTCACTATTTTTAGAAAAATGCGTACTGTAAAATGTACTGTTTTTTCAAAATCGATTTACGCCAAATGTACTGATTTTTTACGCCAAAGGTACTGATTTTTTGTCAAAAAAATATACGAGCGTTATGCATTAATGAATTCTCCCTACCACTCGACCCAGTCGCGCTCCCCGCTGACATCCGCCATCGTCATCGTCCCGGTCCTGTGGTTGGTGATGGTAGTGGAGGCTTCCGATATGCTACTCCATGCGAGTATTTTATCCATTCAGAGCATTCGATACCTGATATTCAATTCAACTTTAGTGGATCCGGGGCACCCAACATCAAGCATTATGGAAGTCCCTGATCCCCCCGACTCAGTCGTGCTCGCTGCTGACATCTGCCATCGTCATCGCTACCACCACCGACCGCAGGACCTTCCAGTTTACTATCTCAGGCGAGTACAATAGTTTTTGTGAGCCCGCTGTTCCTGAAAATTCTTCACATTGCAGTGCTACTTTTTTCAACAACCTTACCATTTTTATAATGTGCGTGGTTCACGGACCAAAGTAGAGAAATATTTCTTGTCTGTTTCGGAGGCAGAATACGATATCATCGTTTTGACGGAACAGTCACAGTCGTAAATTACGTCGAACAGTCATAACAGTCACAGTCGTAAATTACGAGGTGGAGGAGTTTTAATCGCTGTTTCCAAAAATCTCAATTGCTACATCGAACTGCATCGATCTCCGACTCCCTAGAACAGCTTTGGGTTGTCGTTAAGTTTGCTGAGGTAAATGTTAGTATAAGTGTTATTTATCTACCACCCGATCGAAAAAATGATAATACGAGTATTAGTGATCACGTGAACTCCCTAGGATCGGTTGCCTCCCGATTGAGCCCTCATACACCTTCGCTTCTTTTCGGCGACTATAATCAATCTGGTCTTCGGTGGCTTTTTCCCGAGAGAGGCGCTCCGCGCATTGATCCATTGCATTCACACATGTCTGCTGCATGCAGCACTCTTTTTGATGGTTTGCACACGGAGAACCCTTCGATCATAAAATTGCGATATCGCAGTTTTTGATTTTTGCGATAGTTGATTTAACTAATTTCTTTTTGATTCAACCAAAATGGTTTTTGATTTGCATATATTCAAGTAGTTGAAAAATATGTTGTTTTGAATGCTGTCAAATGCCGGAGACAGTTGAAAGCAAAACAATAATCGCAATGCAAAATCAACAACTTTTTTAGTTGAAATCTGTTCGCGTCGCTTCAAAATGTCAATGAAAACAACATCGATGGTTAAAGCGTTTGGTGAAATTGTGTTCATTCGATTTGAGAACTTTATGATAGCAAGTGTTTATCTAACAGCGGTGTTGTGATAAAGTTAACCTCGAGATGAAAAAGATTTGGTGACAAATTAGAAAATGTTAATGAATGATCATCTCATAATCTTTCAGGTATGCGCAAAAATTTTATGCTTCAAATTCGATCATTATTTACTTCCAGCAGACTGTTTTACTTCCAGCTGTTTGTTACCGATGATGATGTTCATGCATTAGCAATAAAACGCTTTTTGACATGAATTTAATTTATAAAAGTAACAGGAGCGAAGGGTTTCAAACGCACAGAACGCGCTGCGATTGAATGGCGCGTTTGAATTGCCGTCGCAAAATTGCAATTCCCAGCGGTTGATGCACCCAAGCTCATATAAATTGACTAAAATTATCAGTGCATAACTTTAGTTCAACCATTTGAAGGCATCATTTTAGGTAAATTTAATAATTTCGCTAATTTACTCGCCCCTCCGGGCACTTTTGCTGATTTAAAACGTTTTTCTACATCAATCATTTCCGATCGAATCAGAAGTATTTTTTTTAGAATTTAGATTTTTACTGATCTCAAAACAGACAAACAAATAAAACCGATTTATTTTTCAAATAACAGAATTTTGTTTCAATAACAACACCAGTTATTTCAACTAAAATATTTGTTGAAATTGAAAGGTATGTGTTCTCACTAATTGACAGCATTTTTTTTTCAAACAGTTAAATTAGTTGTTCCAACCATCGTTTCTGCTAATCGAAAAACAAAAATGACAGTTTAGTTAAAACAACAATCGATTAGTTGTACCAAATTTTAACCAATCGAATTCAGAAAATCAACTAATATTCTGGTTGAAATGGGATCGCGGGTGGTTCCGTGCATTTTCACGGTTTCAGTCAGATTAACAATGTACTCAACAGAAATGACCGCTTACTGGATCTCGTTTTTGCAAACGAAGCTGCCACACCGTTATCTACTATCTCCTTGTCAATTGAACCTCTAACGAATCTCGATGCTGACCACCCAGCAATCAAATTCATATTTCGAATGCCAATTCCAGTGGTTTATGAAGAGCCCACCATTTCACATGATCCCGATTTTCGTCGAGCTGATTACAATGCACTGAACGAGCTACTTTCTTGGACAAACAGGAATGCTTCCAACGTTAATGAAGCTGTTGAATATTTCTGTACAGTAATAGATCACGCTGTTTCCCGTACTGTTCCTGCCAGACGACCTCCGCAAAAACCTCTCTGGTCAAATCTTCGTTTACGAGCATTAAAACGTGCTCGTTCAGCTGATCTCCGGAAATACTGCAACTGTCGGTCTCCGTATTTCAAACACCAGTTCAACATTAGAAGCAATAGATATCGTCACTACAATCTATTCTTTTATTCTCAGTACGTTAAACGGATCGAGCAAAGCCTTCGTTGTAAACCCAAACTGTTTTGGTCGTTTGTTAATTCCAAAAGAAAAGAAACTGGTCTTTCTCGTTCAATGTTCTTGGAAAATGAGACAGCCAACAATGAAATCGAAAAGTGCATTTTATGAACGTTGCGCCACAACGATGCAGATTGATGAAGCAACAGCTGGAATACCGCGAGACGTATTTAGTTTCGAGTTGCCTTACATAACGCAGGATATGGTTATTGCAGCCTTGAACAAACTAAAGCTATCATTTGCTGCTGGTCCCGATGGAATTCCTTCGTCTGTGCTTAAGCGCTGTTCATTCGTCTTGAGTTACCCGTTAGCAATGCTATTTAATCTTTCGGTTCAACAAAGTGAGTTTCCTACGTCTTGGAAGTCGTCCTTTATGTTTCCGGTTCATAAAAAAGGCGACAAGTGCCATGTTGCTAATTACCGAGGAATTACTTGCTTGTGCACATGTTCAAAACTGTTTGATATCATTGTCATCGACACCTTGTTCGTGTGCTGCAGAAATTATATTACGGAACATGGACCGTGGCCTGCAGATTGATGCGGTTTATATTAACCTTAAAGCGGCATTTGACCGGGTTGATCATAGAATACTCCTAAAAAAATTAGAGGAACTTGGAATCTTTACACGAGGAGTTGCATGGTTTAAGTCTTACTTGACGAATCGCTTTGTTCGGATTAAAATTGGATCTTCGACATCGAAGACCTTCACGAATCTTTCGGGAGTGCCTCAAGGTAGTATCCTTGGTCCGTTACTGTTCTCTATTTTCATTAAAGATGTATCAACGCTGTTACCGCCGGAATGCCGTTTGTTCTATGCTGAAACTTTTCAAAATTATTGAAAGTCTGTTAAATTGCCTGGAGTTGCAAAAAATGCTTGATACATTTCAAATATGGTGTACCAAGAATTTTTTGAAATTGAGTATCGAAAAGTGCAGTGTTATATCTTTTCATCGAAAAAGTGCACCAATAGTATTCGATTACAAAATCGCAGGACACACGCTAACGCGAACAGAACATGTGAAAATCTCGGTGTGATTCTTTATCGCGAAATAATCTTCAAACTTCACTACGAAAATATTATTTGCAAAGCAAATCGACAATTGGTACGGTCAGTGCTTGAATCGAACGCGATTGTTTGGTGTCCATATCATTCAAATTGGATATTGATGATTGAAGCAGTGCAACGCAAATTTATGAGATACGCATTGAAACTTTTACCCTGGAACGACCCCATACAGCTACCGTCATATGAGGATCGTTGCCGTCTCTTAAGCATTGAACCCCTGGAATTAAGAAGGACATATGCTCAAGCTACGTTCGCAGCGAAATTGCTTCTTGGTGCTGTTGATTGTCCCGCATTACCCGAACGTCTGAATATGTATGCTCCAGAAAGATCTCTTCGACGGCGTAATTTCTTGCTCCTTGAAACACAGTATACTGTATATGGACAGCATGAGTCATTTAGATCCATATGTCGACAATTCAACGAGTTTGCTGAGTTTTTTTTTATTTTAATTTGTCGTCCAATTTGTTTTATCGTAAGCTACTTGACCTTTTTCGTGTTGTGTTTCATGATAATTTAGAAAAAGTTGAATGATTTTTAGTTTAGTTTAGACACCTATTGTCAGATGGAATAGACAGCAACAAATAAACAAATAAACAAACAAAAAATAGTCACACACGTTTCTCAGAAATGGCTAAACCAATTTTCACAAACTAAGATTGCAATGAAAGGTCTTACGACCTTATACAATTTTCCTGAGTTTTATTTGAATCCGCTATCCGGTTCTGGAATTACAAGGAAATATGTGAAAATTTATGAAAAAATATGCAATCAATTTTCTCGGAAATTTCTCAACCGATTTTTACAAACTAAGAAGCAAATAAAAGGTCTTAATTCTTTAAAATGTCCCCGAAAAGTTGATCTAGACCCGACTTCCGGTTCCTGAATTACATGGTGATATGTGCAAATCTATGATAAAAAAGCACTCAATTTACTAGGAAATTTCTTAACCGCTACAAACTAGATGGAAATGAAAGGTCTTAAAATTCTTTAAAAAATCTTCGAAAGTTGATTCAGATCCGACTTCCGGTTCCGGTATTACATACTCCGGTTACTCCGGTATTACTGAAAATTTTCAATTTCATGTGTATTTTTTCACAAGCGATGGCGAAACGAGGTGCACATTTTTATAAAACATACTGCTAAATTGATCTAGTTGACAGATCTTATTAGTTAGTAAAAATATAAAAATACATTGGGACTACTAGTCTCCAGTTTCCGCTTCCGAAAGCACCGGTAATAGTGAAGAAAATCTCCAAAAACGTACTGAAGAAATTAAAAATGAACTAAAAAACGTGTTTAATCCACCTAGCAGTGAGATGATACCTATTTTTATCAATCCGCATGTGTTTTTTGCATGAATATTCTTCGGTGTTTAAGTTTTCATGACATTATTTTAATGACCTTCGTTTTAAGCGACAATTTGAGATTTTAATCACTCATTACTCTGTAATGTCGAAACTGCAAATCGGATCGAATTTGAATCTAGAAGTGTGATAATCGATTAAACATGCCATGATATGTAAGTTCCACTCTAGAGTTTACGGTAATTTAAGGTACTTCCAGAGCCGGTATTCAGGAACCAGCATAACCCAAACCGATTCGTATGGCCATATGACGAATAAATTACAACAGTTTTGAGTTCAACTTTGAAGCTTTTCGGGATTGTCATCTTCTATATCGGTTTGAATTTTAAAAATTCATCATCATGTAATTCGAGAACCGGAAGTCATAATTGGATAAAATAATTAATTTTTGTATATAAGTTTGTTTTAATTAAAATTTTTGTTTCTGAAATTTGATTAGGCTTTTTTTGAGAAAACGATTGAGCTTTGAGAAACGATTTTATACTGGAACCGGAATTCTAAAAGCGGTATGGCCGAAGACAGATAAATTCACCTGAGTAGCTGTACACTTTACATTTGTTTCAAAACATTTGAAAATCAGTTAAGACATCTTTGAGAGATCATAGCACGAATTAAATTTTTAGGTACCTTCTGATCGACAACTGAATACCACTAAAACTGAAAAAAGTTAATTTTTTTATCGACTATCCAAATCTGCTAACCCGATAAACCTGATTAAATTATGTGGAATAGACATTTTTATACAATCCCCGAAACCGGAAGTTGGATCTGACTGAAAAGCAAGATGTTTTATAGAACTTTGAAACTTTTCATTTGAATCTTAGATGATTCTTAGATTTCATTGCCGTTTCAACCTTCCGAGTGAACGGACGTGCTTTGTGTTTACTGCGAAAGCGTTGAAAACCAGTGCCGTGTGTGATAAAGTGACCGGACGATCAAAACTAGATCGCTATTGTGTAATAGACAATAGTGCTTTTTCCTGTGAGAGGTTTTATGCACATTATATACTGAAGCAGTGTATTGTTGTGAGCGGACGATCGAAACAGTACCGTTAGCCGGTGATTGTTCGATCGATCAAAACAGGCCCAGCGGTGTACGTGATATCACTGTGCGGATTAAAAAAGAGTGTGCTTTTTCCTCTCGGAGGTTTTTTGCACACCATCGCAGCGGCGATACGCCGATCGACGAGGGCTAGGCCTTGGTGGCCCCCGTTGGATTTAAGTTAAGTATCATTATTTAGTTTTTTTTTCCTTCCTGCATTCGACTGTTCTATTTCTCCCCGATTCACTTATTTCTGTGCGGAGGTAGCTCCGCAACATGTCTAGTCTAAATTCTGACCCCCCCGTTCCCGATGATCAAATGGAGACTTCCCTTGACTATAAAAAGTCTCGCATAAAGAGCTATCCGGATGGGCTCGCACTACCGGCCGGTCCTTATGCGGTCTATTTCCGGACCAAATCGAAAGAAAAAAAATTAAATATTTTAAAAATATCGCGGGACCTGTCCTCGCGATACAATACTATAAAAAGTTTTGATAAGATACGTCCAGACAAGCTCAGGGTCCTGTTTACCAGTTCAAAACAGGCTAATGAGCTCGTTCAAAATGATCCTTTTACGCGGGAGTACCGCGTCTACGTGCCAGCTCGCGAAGTAGAAATCGACGGTGTGGTCACCGATTCGAGTTTGACTTGCGAGGACGTTCTTAAGTACGGGGCGGGTTGTTTTAAAGACCCCTCACTTAAGAATGTCAAGATACTGGATTGCAAGCGATTGCATTCAGTATCGATCGCCGGGGATGGAACAAAGTCCTATCCCCAATCAGACTCTTATCGTGTGACCTTCGCCGGTTCTGCTTTGCCCAACTACATCCTCTTGGACCGGGTTCGTTTGCCTGTTCGCCTATTCGTACCCCGAGTAATGAACTGTACTAATTGCAAACAACTGGGGCATACAGCTACCCATTGCAGCAATAAGCCACGTTGTGCTAACTGTGGGGAAGCTCATGCGGACGGCTCTTGCGGTAAGGATGCTGAAAAGTGTCTCTACTGTAAGGAGGGTCCGCATGACCTCTCTGATTGTCCCGCTTATAAACTGCGAGGTGATCGAATGAAGCGTTCCCTAAAGGAGCACTCCAAGCGTTCTTTCGCAGAGATGCTTAAAAGTGCCACCCCTCCTAAACAGACAACGAACCCATATGCCTGCTTGTCAACTGACGAGAGCGATTCTGACGACCCTTTGGAAGGTCCATCTTCGGCGGTTCCTCATAGCTGTAGGAAAAGAATAAATAAATCCTCTCATAAGCTACCTAGTAAGGGTTCGAAGGTGTCTTCCGAAGGGCTTCGAAAAGTTACAGCTAACGGGAATCGGGACACAACACCGAAGCAAAAAGCTCCTGGTCTCGGAAAACTCAATTCCGAGATGGAATTCCCACGACTTCCCGGGACTACAAAATCCCCAAGCGTCCCAGAAAATCTACCAGAGAACCAACTAGGTGCTGGACTTATCAAGTTCTCTGATGTTGTGGACTGGATTTTTACAACTTTCAATATTTCAGACCCTCTTAGAAGCATTTTAATTGCTTTCATGCCAACAGTAAAAACATATTTGAAGCAGTTGACTGCAAATTGGCCCCTTCTCTCAGCGATTGTATCCTTCGATGGCTAAATCATCCACCGAGGTCACGGATCTAATCACTGTTTTACAGTGGAATTGCAGAAGTATCATCCCAAAAATAGATTCTTTTAAATTTCTAGTAAATAATCTGAAATGTGACGCATTTGCATTGTGCGAAACTTGGCTAACTTCTGAAATATCCTTAAACTTCCACGATTTTAACATTATTCGCCTGGATCGAGATGATCCCTATGGAGGAGTACTTTTAGGGATCAAAAAATGCTATTCTTTTTATCGAATTAACCTCCCCTCGATACCAGGTATTGAAGTTGTCGCATGTCATGTTACAATCAAAGGTAAGGACCTTTGTATTGCTTCCATCTACATTCCCCCTAGAGCCTTGGTTGGGCATCGGCGGCTCAGTAATATCATAGAGCTCCTTCCCGCACCGACGTTGGTTTTAGGAGACTTTAACTCACACGGTACGGGATGGGGCTGTCTTCACGACGATAACAGATCAGCTATGATCCATGATATTTGCGACAACTTCAATATGACAATCTTGAATACGGGAGAAATGACACGGATTCCTGCACCACCAGCAAGACCAAGTGCGCTGGATTTATCCCTTTGCTCGACATCGCTACGGTTGGATTGCACGTGGGAGGTAATTCCTGATCCCCACGGTAGTGATCATCTACCGATCGTAATATCAATCACCAGCGGCTTAAAACCATCGAAGACAATCAATGTTTCGTATGACCTCACACGAAATATTGATTGGAATAGCTATGCGACCTCGATATCTGAGAAACTTGAAAGAACTCAACAACTTCCTCCGGAGGAAGAGTACACGTTTTTGGCTGGCTTGATTCTCGATACTGCGATTCAAGCTCAGACGAAACATGTACCCGGCGCAAAAACTAACATCCGTCCTCCCAACCCGTGGTGGGACAAAGAGTGCACAAATTTAAACGCGAGCCTCCGCGTATAAAAAATTCAGAAAAAATGGAACACCTGATAATTACCGGAATTACGCGGCGTTAGACGTTAAAACTAAGAACTTGATTAGAGCCAAGAAACGCGGTTACTGGCGTCGGTTTATAGACGGCTTAACGAAAGAAACATCTATGAGCACTCTTTGGAACACAGCCCGACGAATGCGCAATCATAACACCACGAATGAAAGCGAGGAATACTCCAACGGCTGGATATTCGATTTCGCTAAAAAAGTATGCCCAGACTCTGTTCCGGAACTGAAGATCACCCGCGCCGCGACACCAAATACAAACGAGTCACCGTTTTCGATGGTAGAGCTTTCACTTGCACTTTTGTCATGTAACAATAAAGCCCCGGGATTAGACAGAATAAAATTCAACTTGTTGAAAAATCTGCCTGACCCCGCCAAAAGGCGCTTGCTGAATTTATTCAACAAGTTCCTCACGGGTAATATTGTCCCACACGACTGGAGACAAGTCAGAGTTATCGCCATTCAAAAACCAGGGAAACCAGCCTCCGATCACAATTCGTATCGGCCGATTGCTATGCTTTCCTGTATCCGGAAATTGTTCGAAAAAATGATTCTGTTTCGTCTAGACAATTGGGTCGAAACTAATGGTTTACTTTCAGATACACAATTTGGTTTCCGCAGGGGCAAAGGAACGAACGATTGTCTTGCGTTGCTCTCAACAGAAATTCAAATGGCATTTGCTCGTAAAGAACAAATGGCGTCAGTTTTCCTAGACATTAAGGGGGCTTTTGACTCAGTTTCTATAAATATCCTATCTGAGAAGTTGCATCAGCATGGTCTTTCGCCAGTTTTGAACAACTTTTTACATAATCTATTGTCTGAGAAACACATGTACTTTGCGCATGGTGATTTGTCGACAATACGATTCAGCTACATGGGTCTTCCTCAGGGCTCATGCTTAAGCCCCCTTTTATACAATTTTTACGTAAGTAAGATCGATGAATGTATCAACACATCTTGCACGCTAAGACAACTTGCCGACGACAGCGTTGTGTCTATTATAGGACCCAAAGCTGCCGATCTCCAAGGACCATTACAAGATACTCTCGACAACTTATCATCATGGGCTCTTCAAATGGGTATCGAGTTCTCTACGGAGAAAACTGAGCTGGTTGTATTTTCGAGGAAGCGAGAACCAGCACAATTACAGCTTCAACTAGGGGGTGAAACCATAGCTCAGGTCTTCACATTTAAATATCTCGGGGTCTGGTTCGACTCCAAAGGCACCTGGGGATGTCACATTAGGTATCTGAAACAAAAATGCCAGCAGAGAATCAACTTTCTTCGTACAATAACCGGATCATGGTGGGGTGCCCACCCAGGAGACCTGATCAGGTTGTATCAAACAACGATATTGTCCGTGATGGAATACGGATGCTTCTGCTTCCGATCAGTGGCGAACACTCATTTCATCAAGCTGGAAAGAATTCAGTATCGTTGTTTGCGTATTGCCTTGGGTTGCATGCAATCGACTCATACGATGAGCCTCGAAGTGCTGGCGGGCGTTCTTCCACTGAAAAACCGGTTCTGGGATCTCTCATATCGTTTGCTCATTCGATGCGACATTTTGAATCCTCTGGTGATTGAAAACTTCGAAAGGTTAGTTGAGCTTAACTCTCAAACCCGTTTTATGTCCTTGTATTTTGATTACATGGCTCAGAATATTAATCCTTCTTCGTTTGTTTCCAACCGTGCTCATTTCTTGGATACTTCTGATTCTACTGTGTTTTTCGACACATCCATGAGAGAAGAAATTCGTGGAATTCCGGATCACGTGCGCCCTCAAGTGGCCCCAAATATTTTTTATAATAAATTTAGAACAGTCAACTGTGAAAAGGTGTTTTACACTGACGGATCAAACATCAACGAGTTCACAGGCTTCGGCATCTTCAATCAAAACATCACCGCTTCTTACAAACTCAGTGATCCGGCTTCAGTTTACGTCGCAGAATTAGCTGCTATTCAGTACACCCTCGAGATCATTGAAACCATGCCCAAAGACCATTACTTCATTGTCACGGACAGTCTAAGTTCAATAGAAGCTCTCCGGGCAATGAAGCCAGGAAAGTATCCCCCATATTTCCTGGGGAAAATACGGGAACATTTGAGAACTTTATCTGAACGGTCTTATTTAATATCGTTAGTCTGGGTCCCTTCGCATTGTTCCATTCCGGGTAATGAAAAGGCAGACTTATTGGCTAAAGTGGGCGCATTGGAAGGTGATATTTATGAAAGACCAATCTGCTTCAATGAATTTTTCAGTATTTCTCGTCAGAAAACTCTCGAAAGTTGGCAAACTTCATGGACGAATGACGAACTGGGACGATGGCTACACTCCATTATCCCTAAGGTATCGACGAAACCTTGGTTCAAGGGGATGAACATCAGTCGTGATTTCATTCGCGTTATGTCACGGCTCATGTCAAATCACTATACATTCAACGCACATCTCCGGCGTATCGGGATCGTGGAGAACGGGCTCTGCACCTGTGGCGACGGTTATCAGGACATCGAGCATGTCGTGTGGTCGTGCGTAGAGTATCGTGACGCCAGGTCGAAGCTACTGGAATCCCTCAGGGCCCGAGGTAGACCGCCTGAGGTGCCGGTTCGGGATGTGTTGGCGAGTCGGGATAGTTCATATATGCTTCTCATATACCAGTACCTTAAACACATTGATATACAAGTGTAATGTGTTATTCCTCGCTCAGAAAATATAATCTCCACCTACAGGTTCGACACTAACATCCGCCCGATTCTCTCGATCCCCGTCCCTGTTCACCATCTTCATTGGAATTAACAAGATCTTTTTTTTTGTCACTAACTTTTTCGTTCCCCTTTCCCTGTTTTTTCACCATCTCGATGGCAACTAATTAGATCTCTGTCGTTATCAAACATTTTGTTCCCACACCCCTTTTTTACCCCGTTTCCCACAATATTTACTTCTTTTTTTCATTCTCTTCCGTAACATCACCATCACCGGAAGACCGCTCCAGTCAATGACCAGCATGCGGGCCACCCGCCGGGCCTTCGTAGCCTGGGGGTGTTTCCCGCGGACCCTCACGGACCGAAGAATGCGGCCAACATAGAAAATTACCATCGCCATCTGGAATCATCTCATCCTAAATTCAATTCACCGGCCACTACCGATCGCCAGATACTATATTACATAATGATACTACTCTAGTTTTAAGTTAGACGATAATTAAGATTAGTAAATACCCTTGGCATCTTAGAGCTTAAGCAGTGTGCCTTAATATTATATTATATTATTGATTCTTAGATTTCATTTGCATCTTAGATCGGTTCAGCCATCTTCAAGAAAAATGAGTTACACAATTTTGATTTCGTTTCACATATCATCCTGTAGTTCCGAAACCAGAGGTCGGAACCAAACATAATGCAGGAACTTTGTTTGGGAGCATACGACTTTTCGTATGAATCTGAATTTGTAGAAAAGAAATTTTCCGAGAAAATTAATTGAAGTTATTTGTCACACACGCATTTGCTGATCTCGACGAACTGATTCGAATGGTATATGGATGTTATGTTGTTCCAGCATTTATTGCTGTAAGTAGTTTAAAACAAAATAATTAAAAAAAATTCTGCCATCATCTGGTTTATATATGTCATATTCGAACGATTATGTTGCCAAAAACGAGCCGTGCCAAAATCGGTCCGAGGCTAAATGTCATGAAAAAGAATGCTGTACACAATCCTTTTGGTTCTTAGAAACAATTGTATGTAACAGTATAAAAAATCGTGTTTTCCGTTGCTCCCAAGCATTTCTTTGTCATACAGCGCTCAAAACTCCTACTGCTGGAATAGGGGGAAAAGTCGCTTACAGAAAAATTTCGATATCTCCGTTAAAAATGGACGGATTTTAACAATCTATGGCTTGTTGGATAGGTATTACCGTGCGGAATCTAAGTCTGAAAACATATTCTGTTTTCAAGGTCAATTGTGACAGATACTGTCAAAAAACTGAAAATTTTGACATAAAACTTTGTATAACTCAAAAAGTAAACATCCGATCTCAAAACCATTCAATAGCGTTTTGGGTGACGGGGAGACCTTTCATTTGCGACTAGTTTGATGAAAATCGGTCCAGCCATCTCTGAGATCTCGACCTCTTAGTTGACAACACACATACGGACACACACACATACACACACACACAGACATTTGCTCAGTTCGTCGAGCTGAATCGATTGGTATATGTCATTCGGCCCTCCGGGCCTCGGAAAATTTTTCGAAAGTTTGAGCGAATTCTATACCTATTTTTATATATATAAAAATAGGTAAAAATTGCTTGGTTTTGCCCCTTCCCAAGTAATACTTATGAAAAAAGAGCGAATGGTACTTCTAAACCACGCTCTGTTATTTCTTATGAACTTTACCTAATACACTTCAATCGAAGTGATGTAAACAATTTGAAAACTTTTTCTCTATAATACACTGAGAACTCTTTTTACGCGGGGGATACGTACCGCGTAAAATCACCACGCAAAAAATTGCGTTACCTCGGAAATCCGCGTAAAAAAACTACTCGAAAAAAACCTCAAAACTAAAGAAAAAAAATTGTTTGATGCCAAATATCTTAGAAATACATGAAACGTCCAGATGTAATCTAAAAAAAATGTTTTTTCGTGAAAATCGTCTTTAGGACTAAGAAATTTGAGACCGAGTAACTTCGGAAGTCCGCGTAAAAAAAAGCCGCGTAAAATTTAAAAAACCTGTTTTAATCCACCTAGTGGTGTAATGATGCCTTTCTCATATCAATCAAACTATCATATATAATACTGTGGTATTCTTCAAAATTATTTTTCTTCGATTCTTAAAAGAATAATCGAAATAGATTTGTTTGACCGTCTACTGATAAAAACTATCAATTGGAAAAGATTAGAGGTCGATTTAGAATACTATTTACGGTTTTTCGCTCTTTTCAGTGATGGTATAAAATTTTTAACACACTTTACCCTATATTTCCGGATCCGGAAGTCGGATCCGCATGAAATTCAGGAATAACGTATGGGACCACAGGACCTTTTATTAGAACCTAAGTTTGTGAAAATCGGTCGCGCCATCTATGAGAAAAGTTAAAACACATATTTTCTTTTTTTTTTGCACATTTTACCCCATAACTCTCGAACCGGAAGTCGGATCCAAATAATATTCAGGAATTTTGTATGGGACCTCAAGACCTTTCATTTGAATCTTAGTTTGTGAAAATCGATTCAGCCATCTCCGAGAAAAGTTAGTGCAAAAAAACGTTACATACACACATACACACACACACACACAGACATTTTGCGTACTCGACGAACTGAGTCGAATGGTATATGACACTCGGCCCTCCGGGCCTCGGTTCAAAAGTCGGTTTTCACAGTGATTGTATAACCTTTCTATATGAGAAAGGCAAAAACCTGTAAAAAGAGACCCCAGTGTAAACAGTATCCATGGTGAGCTGATTTTCAGCCCTCGATGTTGCCAATTATACATAAATTTCATTTAAGTACACTGTCACTCTGACAGTGCACAGTGATAGTGTACCGCAGAGCCCAAAACGTGTCCACGAAAATTCGTCAAAGCAGTAGCTTAGAGAATAATATTTCATTGCTCAAATATATTTGCTATATATAAATATATAGCTCTTGACTCCTGGAAATTTTTTCTGGCTACCTAGAGTTTCATTGATTCAAGGCTTCAGTCTTTTTCAAGGCTACCTGAATCACTAACAGTCTTTTTAAAGACTAACAATTAGTCAGCTTTTCTCAAGGCTATACACAGAGTGATATTAGAGTGACTAAGAAATTAATCAGCCTTTTTAAGCCTAGCTATTCAAAGAACTTTTCTTCGAACTAATCAGCCTTTATCAAGACTTTTCCAGACTAGGAGTCTAATCGAAGACTAATTTAGCCTAGTTAAATTAATTTAAAATTTCATTCATTTCAAAACTGCCTGCGTCAAACCGGAAACGCAACAAGCCTAAGGCTAAAAATAATTCAATACGGAATAAATCACAATCCGTTATTCAACATTTTTCTAATAAAATTCACGATCTTATAGAATCTGAATGTAAAATTAGAAGACAACGGACGGATTTCCCTTCCGTTGATTCTATGCCGTCTAACAATATTTACGAGAATCTTCCTGAATCCGATTGTAGCGACATAGAAGAAAATTCATCAAAAATTCCCAAAATGGACGCTTGTCGTTCTGGGAATAAATTTCAACCTATGCCACCAGTGATGATGATTTTCGATTTCAAATCATTCCGGATTGAGCTTTCTACTTTTCTCCCGGAGTAAAAGTCTCATTTCAAATCGGACGAAGAGGAGAATGTCGAGTCTTGGTTGATGGATTGGAAGATTACGAACTTCTTATTCGATATTTGTCCGAGAAACTTCATAAATTTTATTCATATGATATAAAATCAGACAGACCCTTCAAGGCTGTCTTGAAAGGCTTATCAAATGATCAAAGTACTGATGAAATTAAAAATGAACTAAAAGAATTGCTTGGTTTTGCCCCTTCCCAAGTAATACTTATGAAAAAAAGAGCGAATGGTACTTCTAAACCACGCTCTGGAATTTCCCATGAACTTTACCTAATACACTTCAATCGAAGTGACGTAAACAATTTGAAAATTTTAGAAAAAGTACGTTTCATTTCCCACATTAAAATTCATTGGGAACGTTATAAACGGCATAATCGTATTGCAAACTTAACGCAATGTCGTCGTTGCCAAGGCTTCGGTCATGGAACCAAAAATTGTCGTATGGATATACGGTGCTTGAATTGTGGTAAATCGCATTCGAAAGACGTTTGTCCAATGAATGAAACCAGTGATAAATTTTCATGTTCAAATTGCGATGGAAATCATAAATCCAAATATTTGAAATGTCCCGTCAGGGAAAAAAATTTAAACGCTCGTTCGCTTAGACAACAAGTCAAATCAACGACCTTAAATTTACAGAACATACCCGAAAATCAAAAAACCGTTACAAATGCCACGCCTAATTATTCTAAGGCACTTATTTCTCCGAATTTAAAACAAAAAACAGGTAGCCTTCCAACTCGTCTTCTAACGAAAACAATTTATAAACAGGTAGATCGACCTCATCATCATCTTCTAATGTCAGTTATGCTAGTATAACAGGTAGAAATCTATCACTTAATTCTTCTAATGTAAATAATCAAAACACAGGACCGCCTTGAAGTTCATCTTCTAACGAAAGCAATTTATTAATAGGTAGATCGGCCATATCATCTTCTTCTAATGGCAGCCTACCTACAAATATTCCTTCAATGCCATTCGCTTCTTTAAATAAAGTTGATTTAGGCGATATAACTGAAAATAAAATGATCTACATACAAGATCAACTTTTTCAAATGATCATCCGAATGAATTCGACTTCATCACTTTTTGAAGCATTTCAAACCGGATGGCAATTTGCAAATAATATTATAATGAATTTAAAATTTAACAGTGATGTTAAATAATTATTTGAATATTTTAAATTGGAATGCTCGATCTTTGAAATCGAGTGAAGATGAATTTTATAATTTTCTCAAAGTTCACAAAATTCATATTGCCATTGTGACAGAAACTTTTATTAAACCAAATGTCAAATTGAAAAGTAATCCACATTATGTGGTTCATCGATTTGACAGGTTTACTGGAATGGGTGGTGGAGTTGCCATTTTTGTCCAACGGCAAATTAAACATCGAATTTTACCTTCTTTCAATACTAAAGTTATTGAAAGCTTTGGAATCGAAGTTGAAACCATTCATGGAATTTATTTCATCGCTGGAGCATATTTGCCATTCCAATGCACCGGCGAACAATTAAATTTCTTTAAAGGCGATTTGCAAAAACTCAAAAGATATCGACCGAAATTTTTCATAATAGGGGACTTAAATGCTAAGCATGTCCAGTGGAATTGTAGGCAAAATAACAGTAATGGTAAAATACTTCATAATCAACTCTCAGCTGCTTACTTCACAGTTCTTCATCCCAGTAATCCTACTTGTTTCTCTTCCGTGAAAAACCCGTCTACAATTGATCTGGTTCTAACAGATCAAAGTCACATTTGTAGTGAACCGATTACACATGCTGACTTTGACTCAGATCATCTTCCTGTAACGTTCAGACTTTCCAACGAAGCTTTGATTAATACATCTAGTTCTATATTCATGATGAAAAACAGATGAAACAGATGAAAATCATGTGGATCATGAAACTATTTTAGAAAATTCTGCGGACATCGACACAGCAATTGATCATTTGAATCATTACATTATCGAAGCTAGAAATCTTTCAGTTCCCAAAGCTCAAACTAAATTAAATTCTCCTATCATCGATGACAATCTTCAACTGCTCATTCGGTTGAAGAATGTTTGTCGACGACAATATCAACGTTCTCTTCCTATGCTATCCTGCTATGAAAAACATAGTTAAGGATTTACAAGAAGAAATTAAACATAGATTTACTCTTTTGCGAAATGAAAATTTCGCTAAAGAAGTAGAACAAATTAAACCATATTCTAAACCATTCTGGAAACTTTCTAAGGTTCTTAAGAAACCTCAGAAACCAATTCCTGCTCGCAAGGAAGGAAATCAAATACTCCTTACAAATGACGAAAAAGCTCAAAAACTTGCTCAGCAGTTCGAGAGTGTACACAATTTTAATTTGAACGTTGTGAGTCCTATTGAAAGTGAAGTTTCACTGAAATATGATCATATTTCAACCCAAGTGTTATCACAAGATGACATTATTGAGACGAATTTTGATAAAATTAAATCAATTATTAGGAAACTCAAAAACATGAAGGCCCCTGGTAATGATGGAATTTTTAATATTCTTATTAAAAATCTTCCCGATGTTGCCTTGAGACTCCTGGTTAAAATTTTCAACAAGTGTTTTTCATTAGCTTACTTCCCAAAAAGATGGAAAAACGCTAAAGTAATTCCTATCCTCAAACCTGATAAAAACCCAGCAGAAACATCAAGTTATCGACCAATTAGCTTACTTTCTTCTATCAGTAAACTTTTTGAAAAAATTATCTTGTTGATAATGATGTCTCATATAAATGAGAATTCAATTTTTTTACCAGAGCAGTTTGGATTTCGTCATGAACATTCAACTACTCATCAACTTGTCAGAGTAACGAACATGATAAAAGCAAAAAAATCTTCTGGGTTATCCACTGGAGTTGCTCTTCTAGACATAGAAAAAGCATTCGACAGTGTTCGGCACAAGGGTTTAATAGCAAAAATGTCTGATTTTCGGTTTCCTATTAACTTGAACAATATGATTCAAAAGTATTTAACTGAGCGTATCCTTCAGGTTAGCTATCAGAATTGTAAATCTGAATTTCTACCCGTACGAGCCGGTGTTCCGCAGGGTTCGAACGTAGCTCCAATCTTGTATAATATTTTCACTTCTGATCTTCCAAATCTACCCGTTGGTTGTCAGAAATCGCTATTCTGTGACGACACAAGTCTGTTAGCCACAGGTAGAAATCTAAGAGTGATCTGCAGTCGCCTACAAAGAAGTTTAAATATTTTCAGTGATTATCTGTCAAAATGGAAAATTAAACCAAATGCAGCAAAAACGCAATTAATTATCTTTCCTCATAAGCCAAGAGCTTCATTTCTTAAACCAAACAATAATCACATTCTCAAATTGAATGGTTTGGAATTGACATGGTCTGATCAAGCTAAATACTTAGGTTTAACGTATGACAAAAAACTCACTTTCAAGGATCACATTGAAGGAATCCAGGCAAAGTGTAATAAATATATTAAATGTTTATATCCTCTTATAAACAGAAATTCTAAGCTCTATCTAAAAAACAAATTGTTAATTTATAAACAAATTTTCAGACCAGCCATGCTTTATGCAGTACCAATTTGGTCAAGCTGTTGTTCCACCAGGAAGAAAACGCTTCAAAGGATTCAGAATAAAATTCTGAAAATGATTTTGAAGCGTTCTCCCTGGTTTAGTACATATGAGTTACACAGACTCAGAAATATAGAACCATTAGATGTAATGTCACATGATATAATAAGCAAATTCCGACAAAAATCGATGCAATCTTCAATTGAATCGATTCGCTCTCTGTATTAGTTAGTAAGTTAGTATATAAGTTCCTTTTCCCCATTACACAATACAAGTAAGTTTAGAATTTTCCCTACACAAAAATCTCAGGATTGCGGAAGCAAATGATGTCCTCATGGTAATAACCAAATCATTTATTCAATAGGGCTGAAAAGTCACCACTTGTGGCTGAACACCCAATTTAAATCCTAATAATTTAATTTTAATTCATATTCCAATAAATACTGCTAGGTTATTTGATAATTTGGCAATTGATAAATTAGAAGTGTTTCGATGAGGCTGAGGCAACAGAAAGGCATTATAATACTACTAGGAGGATTAAGAAGACGGTTTTCACTTTAGTGTTCAATTTTAGATATGTACAAGGGGTGTATTTGCTTACTGCTGATGATATCGTATTTCACATCCGTGAGCGCAGCCAAACTACGCCTGTGTACATTTCGTAAGCATGCCACCATTCGCAGAAAATTGAATTGATAAAATTATTACATTAATATCTATTCAAAAAGCGTACCGCACCACACCGAACACTTGCATAGCGACGCGTCGCGACGCACATCCTGTGGGGAAGGACGACGGGGAGGAGGGTATAACGAAACACGTAGACCCCTAACAGAAAAATAACGTTTGATCGCCCGATGTGCGACACTCTCCCTCGTTTTCCCGTGCTAAACTTTCGCATTTTGTGTATGCAAGCACTGCACACTCGTGGCCTCCGCGAAGCGATAGTAAAAGTGTCTCCATAAAATTGACCGCGTCCCGCAAGTAATCGTCGCACACCGACCGCACTGACAATGCAATGCGATTAGTGCGATCTATGCGACCACCGGTGCCACTTCAAATGGATTTCACAAAAGACAAAAACAAAAAACAAAAGTGACAACGCGGATGGTTCGCATAATTTTTCAAGGGTTAAACACCTGCGTTTGATGCTCGGTACTCTCCGGACTCCGAAGTGCCAAGCCAAGCCAGGAAGAGGAACCGATCGAACCAACGAAGTCGTCTTCGACCAGTAGAAAGGCAACGGACGAGTGACGGTCGGTTGCGCAATGCGTCACTGCTGCTCAAATATGGCCCATTTTGTTGTTTGCCACGGCAGAACCAATGAAACGTGATTTGATTAATTGTCGCCATCTATTGAGGAAGTGTGCTATGTTAAGCATCGCTTGGGGAATGTGAATGGATAAATGAAAGGGAGCTCGGCTACTTGATGAGGGGATTATGAGATAAATAATTATGTATGTATCTGCTGCTTCATGTCAGTGTCAGTTCTCACTGACACTAATCATGTGCTGGAGTACTGAAGAATCCAAGTAGGCGCACCACCAGAGAAAAAATGCTAAACAAAATACCCAATTATAGGAGCAAATACACCCGCATAGCGTTTTGGCTACCTGGGCAGCCATGGCCACCAGAAGGCTACCAAAATTGATTCAGTGACGGTTGTCAAATCCAATTTGACAAAACAAAGTCGCCTGTATCCAAGTTAGCCGAGCGTTTTCATCTTCTCACCTTCGCTGAAAATGTCAATGTTTTCAATTTGGAAAAATCCTGGTGGATACGGTTGTATCGTTTGAGTTGTATTTCTGGCAGCGGTGAGGCAGTCGGTCACCAGAATGTCTGCCAGCCATATTTTTCTAGCTGGCAGCGTTTAGTCAGCCGTCTGGCAGCCATGCGTATGCGGGCAGCAGCTGGAAGATTTATATGGGAAATCTATAATAGAACTGAAACTAAAACAAACGTATCCTCAGCCAGCTGATTTTGGGTTTATTCATTCAAACAGACCTACCAATAATTTAATTGCATTATTTTTCAAAAACAGTCGGAAAAATTTCCAGCGCTCCTAGATTTTTTTGAAAATAGCTGAAATCAGCTGTGTACGAAACTGTCGTGTTGTGTCAGGTAGATGCCGCTAACTTCTCTCGATATGAAGGGAATTCTATGGATTTTTTTTGTGACTGAATGAAATGAAACATCATGCAATCGGTGAAAAATATACATTACAACACTTTGTACAATTTTTTGAAATGTGTGTCCCATATTTGGGACACAATGCAATTGCGGGTTAAAACTGGTATACGCTGCCGTTCTAGTATTGAACATTTCCATTTCCTCGATTTAGTTCGTCATATATCACGAAAAATGACTGCGTTTAGGAAGTAGCTTTCTCATTGAACGTAGCTTGAAGAATAATATTTAATTACTCCGATACATTTATTCCTAAAAAAACATCGTTTTTCGAAAATTGTTGAATATTTTTCCTCGGGAAACTTATCATCTTTATCATCTCTTCAGCTTTCCAAAACATTCATTAGTTTCGTTGTAGCTTGACGTTTTTGGTGATATAAAATTAAAAATAAATCTTACGTATATAAAAATTTAAAATTTTAAAATTAAAAAAAAATCTTACGTATATTTTTTTAAAGGTTAATTACCTACAACATTTTCTTAATTGACATATTTTTTGTAGAAGATATAGATATGGAATTGCTCTGTTGCCATGAATAGTAAGGTGCCAATGTTTTAGGGTCATCTCTAATTTAGTTAAGCGGTTATGCTCAAAAGTTTAACCACATCAAAAATAGTCCATATGCAAAATTTGAGCTAAGGAGTGTATCGAAAATAAGCTATCCACAAATTTTTCTTTCAAATTATGATAAAAAAACGATATTTTATTAAAACTAAAAATTGATCCTTTATTGTACGAGGTTAAACTTGAGCATAATGAAAACCGGATGAAATTTAAGTTATTCCTTCACGAATTTTCGAACTTTTGATCGAACGCTCTTCATCAAGTTCCGGACAAGTGTTGCATCGCATTTTTTGGACGCTTGAGCCCAAATTTTTTTTAATTCCTGCATGTTCCCAGCTGCCTTACCAGTCTTCTTGAAGACCCTCTTCACGATTGCCCTGTAACGTTCGATGGGTATTTTCCTCAACGGAATTTATACCTTTTTCCGCAAGCCAATTGAGAGTGGTTTTGGCATAGTGAGCCGACACTAAATCCGGCCAAAACAGTGGAGGTGTACCATGCTTCTTATATAAAGGCAGCAATCTCTTCTGGAGACACTCAGATCGATAGATTTCTGCATTTATAGTTCCGGTAGTGTAAAAAATGGTTGACTTCAAACCACAGGAACATATTGCTTGCCATACCAGTACCTTTCGACCGAATTTCTCCACTTGAATCGACCTGTCCGCATCGCTCACATCCTCCCCAATGACGACAGTAAAGTATTGTGAACCTGGAAGGGTTTTTGAGTACTCCTTTACATAAGTCTCATCGTCCATCAAAACGCATGCATCCGGACACTGCAAAATACGCGAATACAATTTCCGGGCCCTTGTTGCTGCTCGCTTCTTCTGTTCTACAGAAAATCTCGAAACAAAGAGATTTTATGCTTCTTGTGGATCTTCAGATGATTTCGCCTTTTGATGCGCTGGATCAATTCGACTCTCGTTCCTGCTTTTTCGGCCAAATCACGTATTGACATTGATTTGTTCTTCATGATTAGATATACCACTTTCTGGTCCAGTTTCAGGTTGGAAGAACCGGGTTTTCTGACTCTTCCTGGTAGCTCATCCAACCGCTTGACCGCTTCGTCAATTTTTGCTTAACCGCTTCGTCAATTTTTGCATAGTAATACCATTCTCACTTAGCCATGTGTCCAGAACCTAAATTTTCACTTCCTTTTCAATACGCCACATTTTGAAAACGCAGAATTTCAACCGCACAAACAAGTAAATAAACGAAAGCTGATAACCAAACGCACAGCATGCTGTGATCTGTGCATGAAAAAACCATCACAAATACATGCGTACAACACAAGTGTATGTGGATAGCTTATATTCGATACACTTCTTAAAAAAAATCGATCTTGAAAAATCACTCTAAGGTGGGAGACTTATATGAAATTCCCGGAAATAAAAATAAATGTATGCCCAAAGTTTTAGAATTGCATGAAACGTCGAGATTCAGTGTCATCTCGAAATTATTAGATTCATATGAAAGGTCTTATGGTCCCATAGAAAATTTCTATATTGGCAGGTATTAATACGATGTCGTATTTGAGAAAAAGACATAAACGAAACATAAACTTCTTTTTAAAAAAATTTCTTCTGAATCAATGTTTTCTTTATTCGACTTCGCGAAATCGACTTTCTCACTGAAAACTTTGAGCACTTGGAAAACAAAAAAATTAGAGGGTTGTATTCAAGACACGACCGAGCACAATAACATTAAAAATGAAACGTTTCTAGGGCCTTCATAATAAATACAAAAATAAAGATGATAATGATGATGATACAATAAACTTCACTACACTTCAAAGTTACTTGAAAGCTCAATTTTAGATACAAACAACCTAAAGATTTAAAGGTGAACAAATGAAACTATTTTATTTTATGATGATAATTTTCGAGAAACGTACAAACTTATTAATTTGGTTTGATTTATATTGTTTATTTATCCCCAGTTTTAACCTAATAATGGTCGTTCACTGGGTGGACTTATTAATTTTATAAACAGTTAATCGATCCAAGAGAATGTTGTACCAGTAATCTCAGTAATGGTGTAATTTTATTAATCCTTCAAAATCGTCGATAATCTTCGGAAAGTATCGGTAAATAATATGGCAACAATACGAGAAAGAAAACATGTGAAACAGTCCGCATAAAATATTAATTAAACAAAACTGGCGGTTAACCAAATTCTACGAGGGTTCTTATTCAAACGATACATGTAAAATCGCAAGTAAACTTACCTTGAGTTTATCTTTGATACTATATGATATTGCATCTAATTGTACTGTATATGTGAGCCTGTGGAACTCATTTATACTACTAAACCGAGGAGGCCGCTTTTAGATAAGTTTCAGAATTTAATTTTGAATCATTTGAAGCGTTTAATTCCTGGTGGGACAACAACTTGTTTAGTCACATTGTCACGTTTTGTTCGTATGGGAATGGAGATTTAAGTATGCAAACTGATCCGTTGACAAACTAAAACATTTTTTAGTTTACAATATTGAAGCTTTGGAATCATTTAAATTAGGAAAATCCATTAATAAATCATCGAGGAACAAGCGATGCAAATTAGATCCGAAAAATATATCGCCGATAATTCTAAATTGGCCTGATAGTTACCAGAGAACCAAAATAAAATATTCAATTCAAACCAATTTTTCAATGGTATGCAATTGAAATATTCAAATGACGTTATCTCATAAGTTTAAGTTAAATGTTTCCGAATCGATTAGTTGTTGAATTAAATAAATCCATCAACAAATGACTGAGTTATAAGCGTTCAAAATTATGACAGAAAAATGTTACGCGACTAGTTTTGCATGTTTTAAATTGACACCCAGCCTCGGGAAGCGAAGTGTAAGGCATTTTTAATGGCAAAATCGACCAAAAATTTGCTAAATAGAAGGGATATTTCAAAAGAATCGGTAACCGCGCTGATTCGGTTCTTCAATAGCTAGATGATATATAAGATACTCAAGCGAACACGGTGTTGCACAGACAACAGGAAATTTCACCAACACATAATGCAAAAGCGACAATCCAGCAAGTGAACGCATATACAATCCAGTCATCAGCTCACTGGACAAGCTACTTGTTTCATTCACAGTCAAACATCAACTAGGCAAAGAAATATTGTGCAGCCTATATTTATAGATTTCTCTTCATACTACGCATAACGATACGGTGTTTTTTATGCATGACGCAAAGCCTCCTATGCCGAACAAGAAGTTGACGTCATTTTGTACAACAGGGATTGGTGGATGAAAACATAGGTCGATTCCAACCATTTTTTCAATAGTATACTATTGAAATACTGGAACGATGTCGTCATACATGTTTAAGTTAAAAGTTTCCAAATCGATTGGTTGTTGAATTATAACAATCCATCAACAAATGACCGAGTTATTAACGTTCAAAATTATGACACAGAAAGGTTACGCGACTATTTTTGAAACTTTTAATTGACACCCGGCTCCATATAGTGAAGAGAAAGGCATTTTTAATGCCAAAACCTAGAGTGACTATAATCAGAGTGACGACAGCTGTTCGTTTGGAATGACAGCTACCAGTTCCAAACGAGCAAACGACCTGTCAATTCAATGTAAAGCTAATGGAATGTTCTGAATTGTTGCCAACTTTACGGATGAGAAGTCGTCACTCTGGTTATAGGCACTCTACCAAAACCGAATACAAGTAGTACGCCGGACGGCGTCGCCCTGAAGGTTAGAAGATACAAAAAACATCATTTGACATATACAATTAGAGTGCAACATTCGAAACTCACTTCACTATTCCTCGTAAAACCATTATTACGCATAATGGCATCAAATGCGCACAAATTCTGAATAAATACATTTTTTACTAAAAGTTTACGGCATTATTACATCTCGGTTTAGAAATTTAAATATGGAAATATCGTATCACATGCATCACATGCATCAAAACTTCAGAACAATTTGCAATCAGTTTCAACAAGACTATCCTTTTTAGCTTTTAATTGATTGTTTTGCTTTGGCCCTTGTCACGAGTTTTTGCCTGATAAACTTGTTAATAAAACAAATTTCATTTTTGTTTTCTTTGTGCTGTCTTTCAGCAGTGATGGTGACAGATTGATAGAGTCAAATTTTCTGATTTTAATCACAAAATTAGTTTCCAATGAGAATTTCGTGCTGGATTGAAATTTTGCTAGTTTGTGTTCAGGATATTCGCCATCTAAATACATGCTCCAAAAACAAGAGTTTTTTTTCAGCAAAGTAAATTCTGAATTCATCTAATAAACCGATATTTAGTTTTTTGATCCCACAGAACGTTATTGATTTTTGTCCGTATCATTCTGGTGGCTCCAGTTCCGGATGCAACGAAAATAGTGGTCAAAACGTGCTCTATACACATAGCAGTGAGATGAGACCTTTTTTCATCAATCCGGATGTGTTTTTGCGAAAAATAAATCCTCTGTGTTGTTAGTTTTCAAACAGTTTTTTCTTACAACCTGCAGTAATTCATTTGAACAGAACAGCGCCGTTACCTCAATTTGGTCTTATCCTAAACGAAGTTTCTATATATGTCAATGCTGCCAATGCTATTGCCATTGAGGCAACACTGCATCTATTGCAATCAGTTTGTCTCTGCTAAAAATTTCCATGCCTAAGTCTTGTTCAATCGATCGACAAATCGATGAATTTTCTCACATGATTTTCTAAATGAGCCCGCTTTGAAGAGTGTAGAGCTCTCACCTCCGAAGTACACTCACTCTCTCCCGCTCTCTTACAGGGCATTTGTTTTTCATTTGTGAGTTCCGACATAGAGTTGTTTACCGATCAATCCGAACTGATTCAACCCAGCACTCTGCGCACTGATTTTTGTTGGGTGAGAACGTGATTATTGTGGTTCATTATGCATGCCGGCGCCTACGGAACATGTGGTGCAAAATTATGCGTTAACGGATCGGAAAGCATAATAACAACAATAACAGTAAAAAAAAAGGGACACTCTCTTGGGCATAATGCCGAACCGAGGAGTCGATGATCACGATTATCTTGGGCTTGTTTAATTTTGAACCCGTATGGCAGGGAATGGCGGTCGTATCTTTTATGGTTGTTTTTATTATCTCTTCGCTTTACCGGCAATGATTATATAGTATGCAGAAATTGCAGCATATAATACAATAAACAGCCAAGTAGCCGGTCGTGTATGAAGCAATCATGATTATGCTTATGCTAAAACTGATGGGAAGCTGTGCATCATCATATTCCGCAGTGCTTGTGCACCCCCGCAGGAAATCGACGAGGATGCGGACGAGGGTTGTGACGAGGTTAAAATTTCAATGAAAGAGAGAGTGAACTTTCGTTGCGGCGATGCACGACGATCATCGGTGGGTGGTGGGAGAATTCGTGGCACTGAGATGAAGGCCAAGATCTCAGTCACAGCAGTCGGAGCTCAGAAGCGAGATGCGTGTGTGCGCTGTTCGCAGAGGTCGTTAATGTGGTTAATGCCATGTGAAAATCGATCGGACCGTTTGTTCGGAACAAGAGCCGTCCGTGTTTCAATCAATTGGCTGTGCCGTACAATTTGGCTGATCCGCATAATCATGGGAAATTGCACCGCGAACCAAATCAAATGTGTACCGTTTGCGGGCTTGAGTGTTCATGGTAAACGTTGCGTAGCATATTCCACTTATATCAACTGTAAACATCAGAAAAATTCGCACACATCTTACACCATCCGAGGTTCCAATTGATAGCGGTAATTAAGAAGATTCAAATGTGTAATCGTTTTGATAACTTAAATAATTTCTTATCTTTGAGTCGTTATATAATAGAACATAAATAATTAGTATAGCTTTTCTGCTGCTGAATTAAAAAAAAATAGCACGATTCTCCAATCCAGGGAACTCACTCTGTCAATAGAACTACTCTGAATGTGATGAAAAACAACACAGAAAGCAACCCAATTGATTACAATTCCGTACATGGTTTGTTTCAACTAAAATGTTATTGATTTAGTTAACATTTCTATTGATATTCTACTAATCGGATAGTTGAAAAAGTTGTTTGAAGCATTATCTCGCATCATCCAAACAATTTCAATAAATAACACACTTAACCCCCCACAATAAACTTCTTGTCGCGAAAATATCATGGCATCAGCAACCGAAAACCTTCAGATTGTATAAGGAGTGTATCGAAAATAAGCTATCCACAAATTTTTCTTTCAAATTATGATAAAAAACGTTATTTTATTCAAACTAAAAATTGATCCTTTATTGTACGAGGTTACACTTGAGCATAAAGAAAACCGGATGAAATTTAAGCTATTCCTTCAAGAGTTTTCGAACTTTTGATCGAACGCTCTTCATCAAGTTCCGGACAAGTTTTGCATCGCATTTTTTAGACGCTTGAGCCCAAATTTTTTTAAACTACTGTATGTTCCCAGCTGCCTAAGCAGTCTTCTTGAAGACCCTCTTCATGATTGCCCAGTAACGTTCGATGGGTCGAAGCCGAGGCCAATTTGGTGGATTGATATTTTTCTCAACGAAATGTATACCCTTTTCCGCAAGCCAATTGAGAGTGGTTTTGGCATTGTGAGCCGACGCCAGATCCACCAAAACAGTGGAGATGTACTATGCTTCTTATATAAAGGCTGCAATCTCTTCTGGAAACACTCAGATCGATAGATTTCTGCATTTATAGTTCCGGTAGTGTAAAAAATGGTTAACTTCAAACCACAGGAATATATTGCTTGCCATACCAGTACCTTTCGACCGAGTTTCTCCACTTGAATCTACCTGTCCGCATCGCTCACATCCTCCCCAACGACGACAGTAAAGTGTTGTGGACCTGGAAGGGTTTTTGAGTCCTCTTTTACATAAGTCTCATCGTCCATCAAAACGCATGCATCCGGACCCTGCAAAAGACGCGAATACAATTTCCGGGCCCTTGTTGCTGCTTGCTTCTTCTGTTTTACACTTTGTTCCGAGATTTTCTGCTTCTTGTAGGTCTTCAGGCGATTTCGCCTCTTGATACGATGGATCATTCCGACACTCGTTCCTGCTGTTTTGGCAAAATCACGTGTTAACATTGATTTGTTCTTCATGATTAGAGATACAACTTTCTGGTCCAGTTTCGGGTTGGAAGAACCGGGTTTTCTGCCTCTTGCTGGTAGCTCTTCCTAAGAATAATGTTCCCCAAACTTATTAATTATATTTTTAACACTGGCATGATGAATTCCAAACCGCTTCGCCAATTTTCGCATAGTAATAATCACTTAGCCATGTGTCTAGAACCTTAATTTTCACTTCCTTTTCAATACGCGACATTTTGAAAACACAGAACTTCAACCGCACAAACAAGTAAACTAACGAATGCTGACAGCCAAACGCACAGCATGCTGTGATCTGAGCATAAAAAAACCATCACGAATACATGTGGATAGTTTATTTTCGATACACTCCTTATAATATTGAGTTCAATGAGTAAAGCTGTTATTTAATTAATTTTAAGTCCATTGAATTTAATGCGGGTAATTTATTTTGAATCTAGGTAAACTAGATTTATCTTCGAAAATGTACAGTGTATTCGGGATTAAGAGAAAATTAAGGTAATTTTTTACCTTGATATCTTGCTATAGTAAAATGAAATGTTACGAGAACTATTATAAAAACATAGATCATAATCTATCTAGTTATGAAATGAGACAACATATTGAACCGAGGGGAGATTTACTCTAAACTTTATCCATACTCAAACAAGATTCAGCTTGTTTAGACCGTTCCGGGTATAAATATATCGGGTTAAAGCCGGGTATGAATAAACGATATAAAAAAAGATGTACTTAAAGTTGTTCTACAGTGATTTTTTCGGTAGTATTGTGAAACTTGACAGTGATTAGTTGCACAACCAATTTTAATATATATTTGTAAACATATCTAACATAAATAACATTTCTAAATCAATTGTAAAACATCTTGAAAGCTCAATAAGTTAGATTTGCTACTTGGGGTAAACACTAAACTTACCGACATATAATTGACGTTACTTTTTGAAACTTAAAAATAACGAATTCCGTTTATTGATAAAACATTGCTTCCTATAAGGAAAAACCGGGCAAGTCCAGCAATGGTTTAAGAAGTGTTGCCCGCACTCAGATTAAAAACAAAGATTTGTGTTATTCTGATTTTAACGTGACGAAATTGAGCAGTCATCCAGAAAAAAAATGTGAGCGAGTTTTGATAATCGTGATGGATGAGAACAAAATCAAAGTTCGACTGAACTGGAAGTGCTTTTACGATCGTATGCGAAAATCTGTTCATGAAAAAATTCTTTTCCAAATGGGTGCCTCGTTCGCTCTCAATCTATCAAAAGCAACAACGCATCAACAATCCAGAGAGCTGGTCGGCACTGTTTAGTCCCAATAAAAAGGATTTCTTGCGTTGGTATGAAACAGTGGATGAAACATGGATCTATCTTTTTTCTCCGGAGTTGTTTCAACATTTAGACGGGAAAACGCAACAGGTGGCTGCAGCAAGTATGGCGTCAGTTTTTAGATGCTCGAGGTATAATTATTGTCGACTATCTTGAAAGGGAAGTACCAACACAAGTTTTTAGTTATTAGTGCGTTTGAAGTATGGAATCTTTAACTCATATGAAGCAGAAAAAATCATCTTTAACCAAGACAATGCATCGTGCCACAAGTCAATGAAAATAATGGCCAAATTGAACGTATTGGGCACCGATCTGTTTCTTCACCCACCATATTCTTAATAACCTAGCTCCCAGCGACTACTTGTCATTTGATGATCTGAGAGAGTCGTGGCCGCAACTGAAGCCTATTTTAAGGCCATGGACAAATCATTATATAAGTATGATATAAAAGATTTGGATAATAAAGAAATTTTTCTCAAGAAATGTTTTCCTTGTTAGTTCCTGGACTTTTTGGACGATGTGGAAGCAACCTTCTCTACGGCAGTATCGAACCGCACAGAGCGCAAGTCGATTCGACACTGAATTTTGTTTTCTGTGAGTATTTTTCTCAAATGCGAACGTATTCATTGAAAAGCAGAAATCATATGGAAACCGTGAACTTATGTATACGAAACCGTCATATCAATTAGAGGAATGACAATGGTTTGAAAAACAGGGAGAATTAGACATTGTTCGTGGTTGAGTTTTAGATGTTCAAAACCTAACCACTTACTTTACTTCTATATTTTGAATTTGTACCCAGGCATAGAAAATAAAGACGCAATCCTACGTCAAAAGATTTTGAGCGATTTCATTTATGTGAAGATAAAGAATGGAAAGGTGAGACGTGACAAGGTTGATTTTAGCGAGCAGGAATCTTTTACTACTTAACTTTCGCAAGAGGAGTTGATATTAAACATCTCATCAATGCAAATCACTCGAGTCTCTGGTATGCCGGAAAGTACCGATAAAGGTCTTTTACCACTTACTATCCGAACCGACAAAAGAATAGTTATCAGAAGTTGTTACTTTCTACTTGCGGCTGCATTCTCGCACACAATTAATTCTTCACTATCTCTAATAGTGAAAAAATAAAAATAGCATGATGGGTTTGATGAGTGCAGCGCTACTGAATACCGCTTACAACCTAGGCTAAACAGCCAGCACGCTGTGACTCTGGGGGCATTCATTCTGATGTTCAACTAGCTGTATAGAGATTGAGAAAAATATCCATACAGTGAAATACTCAATGTGTATAAGAATGCTGTCGCAAGTAGAATCTGACAACTTCTGGTAACTTTTCTTTTACCGGTTCGTATAGTAAATGGTAAATGACCTTTTTCGGTATTTTCCGGCATACCAGAGACTCGAGTGATTTGCATGAATGAGATGCTTAAACTCGACCCCTTTGGTTGAAGGTAAAAGTTAAGTCATTAAAAGATTTCTGCTTGCTCAAATGACCATTGTCACGCCTCACCTTTTTGTTGTATATCTTCACATCCTCGCTCTACCTTGAGTACTAGTATTTTATAATTCTGATTTTATTTACTATTCTCAGTTACAATAAAAATATTTTTATTGTTATAAATGATCCTAATAAAAATAATAGTATTTTTCGTTAGGAATTTTAGGTGGGTAATTACCCACCTTTGGAATTGTCGGGTGGGTAGTATTACCCACCGTACCCACCCGTTTCACCGGCCCTGCAAACAGCAACGCCAAATTGTAACTAAATTTTCGATCTCGCCCGACCAGAAATCCACCCAAAACAACCAGCCACCCAAGCCAGCATAAACCAGCCCCCCAATGAGTGACTTGATCTCCTCACGGTGCCCATGAGAATGACACCCGACTCAACTCAACCGAACCTGGAGAGCGGTGAGTGGCGAGCGTCTCTCTGCTCAGCCCGCACAGTGATTGGAGGTAGTAAAACTTAAATTTTAATACCCTTTCAAATCAACCGATCAGTCGAATCGCGACAGTACAACAAATCGCAAGCAGTTTTCGATACTCGTCGGGTTTCAACTAGGAATATTTAGGATAACGGGGTTCGTCGCTTGGTCAACGAACGTCCTGTTCGTCGGGTCACAAGGATAACCGGATGATTGGAGACATTACCTACGGTGTGGTGCACTATTAGCGTGAACTTAGTGATTAACGATAAATTTACCGCCACAGGCTGAGAGTGTGTCCCATTATCAAGTCTCGGGCGAGGGACGGTGGCAAAGTGGAAGTGAACAAACAGAAAGCCAACATTAAAACGCATGAAACACAACGCAAAGAGTGGCGAAAAACAAGAATCGACTGATCAAATGTGTGTTCAAGCCTCGAAAAAAGCCTGACCATCACGTTCCCGTTCGGCTCTAGGCTTGTGGGATCCAATCGGATCGAAAAAGGAAAAGAAGAAGAAAAAGAAGAGACAGAAGAAAAATAGGCTTATTAATATATTAATTTCTTTTTGATTGATATGTTGTGTGTTGAATGAAAACATAAAAACGTGAAAGAAAGCAAAAGCCCGTGGTGTCGGAAGAGTACATTTCGCGCCTGGTCCCGTGTTTCGAGCGGTGTGAGGTTGTTTCGGAACTGCAGAAACTACCGAAGGGGGTACAACTTCTGCGTAGTGTCCGAAAAAAAAAACCGAACGACGTCGTGCGATCTCTGAGGGGTCCTCCCGCGAGTGTAGTGTTGTTACTTGCCGCCACCTTCCCCTCGTGTCATCGACCAGGGACGAAGTGCGGGTATTCAGGAGTTTAGTTGCTCCTGCTGCCAGAACTGCCAACGGGAGCGGAGAGTGTCGGTCGAAAACAGATACACTTTGCCGGGATCGTTTCGACATCATTCGAAAAACATCGTCATCACCAACATCATCCAGAGACACCGAACGGGGGTCGGGTACAGCTTTTGCTCTGTGGAGTACAAAAAGAGTATCACAGCGTTAATAGCGTCGTCGTCGTCGTCGTCGTCGTCGTCGTCGTAGTCCAGCGAACCAACGAACCACAGTTCGGGCCAAGTGTTCGGGAAGGGAAAAAAAACGAGTTTTGTTTTATTTCGAACCCTCGACCAAAAAAGAAAAATATTGATTTCGGTCAAGTTCAAAGTAATTTTTTGCAACGTTTACACAAATACACGAGCCCTGCCAGCTTGGAACAAGTTTATTAAATTATCTACCAAATCGACTCATGCCGGACCCTTCGTTGCCGCATGCCTGTTGGTGGGAGGGGGAACGCACGACGAACCGATCGCGGTTGCTGTTTTGGGAAGGAAGTGAAGTTTGCTGAGAGCTTTTAGGCGTGTATGGCGTGGAAAACGGATTCAGTGCTGGGAAAAGAGGCAGCCGAAAGGAACGCGTCCGTTTGATTAATGTGCGCCAAAGAGGATTAGTCTTTGAAGTGGTACTCCTAGATAGCCAGAGTGTTGAGTAAGTCTGGGACTGCCGGGGGCCCCTACGCGTATCGTATCTCAGAACGGTTCCGGTGCTAGTGAGGGTAGTATTTCGACTACGGAGCTTACAGAGCTCGGATTCGGGAAGCAGTTACATCGTCGGCGGGAGGAATCGAAAAGGAGAAGAACAGAACTCGCTCTATTGTGGTCTGAGTTTTGAACGGTAAGTTGGAATTGAAAAGATTCGTAGGCAGTTTTTATTTGATTTTTCAGAATAAAGATAAAATTCATCAAATTAAAAGAATAAATTTTTTTTTGCGTCAATTCCTTTAAAATTATATCGAGTTTCAAATGTGAAATAGGAAGAAAAGGACGAAAAAACCGATTTCTTCTTGACTCTACAAAGTATGAATAAAATGTTTAATAAAGATCCTATCGAGCAAACATAAGGTTGAAAAAATAAACGGCAAAAGCAACACAACGAAATCGTACATATCATTGAAAGAGTGCTTTGATTTTTGAGGGAATGGTTTGATAGTGAGACAGACAGATGTGTCTGAGATGTGTTTCATCACAACCAGAGAAATTCAATTGGCAGAACGATTTACCCGCATTTGATAAGGTTGTAAAAAGAGAACAGTATGTAAGAAATTGTTTATTTTTTGCTGTTTTTATTTTATCAATCATCAGTTCACCCGTTGGGTAATACTGAAATTATCATGTGTTTATTGCGCTCTGTAGCCGGCTACCGAGAATACGTTGTAATTTTATCGCGTTTTGTATTAATATGTGCTTCCAACTACAATACGAAATTTCTTCCGAAACTCGTAAAATTCCGGACACCGACTGTCGAGAGTTTCACTATCAATTAGCTTAGCGTTTAACCCGAATAAAAACAGATCCATTGATCCATTGATCAAACGTTCCCCGAATAATTAACGGAGTTTAGTCTAGCCTAATTTTTAGTAATGAAAACTATAATAAGGAAAATGTGAAATGTCGCTAAGGAACGATCTCACCAGTATTCTGCTTTTCCTATTCATATTACTGTAAACAATGCGAGTTGAGACGCAGTGCTAGTTCTGCCGATTACAGAACGGTTCAGGAATCAGAACAAATTGGCTCAAATGGCACGTTCCCCTTGATATTTGGAGATTTGTGCCTTGCCATCAATTTGTTTTTAGCATAATTTTCCCGATATATAAGAGGGAAGGATTGAAAGGAAATGGCAAGGGTTGGCCTAGGAGGATGGGAAAAATTGACGACGCAAAAACACATAAAAGCAGAAGTAAACTCTGCACCCCTAAGGGATACTGAACAATCTGCTGGGGATCACATTTAGTGGAAGCAGAAGTATATTCTGAACCTCTACGAAGTACCGAACAGTCTGCTGACCCCCGAGAGGATTTAGAGATCTTACAAAAGCAGAACGATTCGCAGTATGTACGAGCAGAAGTAAATTCGATACCCCCTAAAGGATGCGAAACAATCTGCTAAACCCTATTGAGGTGAATACAGAAAGGATTCATTCACTCCAGGAAGAACGATGAACCCTTCTGACTATAGCTCCTTACCACATTGGGTGAGAAACGAGAGAATATCCTTTAAGTTTAGCTCCGCATACACAGGCTCAACCTTGTATAGAGAACCAAAAACCCGGATACGTAGTTGCGTCAATGCGGGACAGTTACATATCAGATGATATAAAGTACCATAATCCCATTCACACAAATCACACGAATAATACTCAGCACGTTGAATAGTAGCCATGTGATAATTGAGTTTGCAATGTCCAGTCAGAGCTCTGACCAGAATACTGCAATGATGCTTGGAGAAATGCAGTAGACACTTTGACATTTTCAGATTTAAATCTGGTAGAAATGCTTTTGTCTGAGCGCAAGTTTGCAAGCTGCGCCAGTAGCTGGCATGTTTGGATGCAGCCCAAGAACGAATCTTGTGCTTTATCCAACTAGTTTAAAGTGGTAAAGCTGGTTCAGGACCAACGAAATCATTCGTTGCACCAGCTCTAGCCAACTCATCAGCCCATTCATCAGCATTTGAAATGCTGAGGTATTCAATTTCTCAACTGCCCAATTGACCGATTTAATCGTCACAAAGCTTCGAGCAAGGGCCCAAGAATCGTAACTACCTGAAAAAGTCTCGGGAAGAGCTGTCGGTGATGGATCCATACATCCTGGAAAGTGAGTGTTAAAAAGATAGTGAAGTACATCACCTTCATCAGACAAGTGTTCACCATCTGAAGTTCTTATAAAACTGACATTGAAGTCCTTAGACTTCGAAAGTAACTTATTTAATCTGCTAGCCTCGTTGAGACTAGAGACATTTGTGCAGAGGCTTTTCCAACCACTTCGCTCAGACGATCGAAGAGCATTTTTGTAAGCCCTTCGAGCCGACACGAATGCCTCCGACCCATCTCTGCGTCGGTGGTTCCAAGCTCTTCTGCATAGTTTCCTTAGTTCAGCATTCCACCAAGGAGTTCCTCTAGTAGCTCGCACAATCCGAAATGGACAAGCCTCTTCATATGCTGCAACTATGAGTGAGTTTGTCTCGTCGACAACATTTTCCAAATCAATTGGGGTTTCAATTGTTGGTTGGTATCCGTAAAATCTAGTGGCCAAGCCCTCTTCATAGAGGTCCCAGATTGTAGATTTGGGATTACGATATGTGATAATATCAAATTTAACGTTTGAATGATCAAAGAAGATGTACTTATGATCAGACAACGAAGGTTCGAGCTCATCGGAGACGAGCCAATTTACCAACTCAATCGCAATTCCATCAGAGCAGAGCGTCCAAAACCTCCTTTTTCCAGATCTCGCAAAAGTTGGACGGTTTCCTGCATTGACTATGTGCAGGTTTGTACTGCTCACAAATTCCATCATATCAGAACCTCTCAAATTTATATCTGTGCTGCCCCAAATGATGAGCATTTATGTCACTGCCGATTACAAGCGGTAAATCACTTTTGCTGCAGTATGATACAACCTTTTTGAAGTCATCGCTTAGCGAAGGTTGGTTATGCGGCAAATATGTCGAACAATAGACATATTTTCTGTCTATGGCATCAATAGTCATACCAACTGTGACAGCACAAATATCCCGAGTTGTGAGCTCCGATATGAGAGAAACATCGAGAGCACTATTTGCACGTATGCATGCTCGAGGCATTTCACGTGGATTAGTCATGCCGTTCTTGTTGAAGGCAACAAAGACTGGGTTTAACAATTTTCCAACGTAGAAGTTTCCCTTTTGGAAATATGGTTCTTGAGCCAAAGCTATAGAAGCTTTACCTTCTTGCAGAAGTCTGAATAGATTTATAGTTGCTGTACGTTTATGCTGGAGATTGATTTGTGCCACTTTAACCATTATCAATTAGAGTAATGAACACTCCATCTCCAGCACTTATCGTACAACAACTAGAAGAAACCAAATATATTGGCTTATAATCGCCTATAGCGAACCATGTAAGGATTTTTTTAAATGTTTGAATCATTTAAATCCCACGAGTTGCGAAAAATGAAATCGTCCATTGTGCCAGAGCTTCGCTAAACACAATAAGGGAAAACCCCAAGATATTCCGTTCACGACTGCATTGTTTAACCTCCTGCAGCCATTCAGTCATCGGCACGGAAATACACCTTGACTTAGGAGTTCCTATTTTTTGGGCCTTTTGCGACGTGGAACAGGTAACCAGTGGATCAATTCTTGGTAAAAAATAATTCCGCCGGATGCCACACGGCTTAAATTGAAGACGAACACACATTTCGATGTACTAGTTCTGCCGATTACAGAACGGTTAGTTTTTAGAAACATTTTCATAGTTCTACTTTTCGGAACTTACTTATAGGCAGTGTTGGTGATTGCCGATAATTTGGCAGAAAGCGGCTCGACATTTCCCTACATTGTATACAACATTTTCAATCTGGAAAATGGTGCTACAAGATCTCGCTGCCTAGCCTAGCAATGCATGAACCGTGAGATAATATTTCTACATTTCTTCGTTCCACCTTATAGTCTTCGTATTTCACGGCCCTTGCCAAATAGTTACAGTTTTGCAATGATCGGCGCTGTGTGGAATACACCAAGAGAGAATCTCAAGTTGACAAATTATCGCAGAAAATCGAATCGATGATTGCACTTGGTGAATCTCATACTAGGTGGCAATATTTCAAAACCCTTGTGTAGAGCATTCACATACATTTTCATTGAGCTGAGCTGAGCTAAACTGAAATAGATCTAACGTAGTTGAGCTTCGTGATTGACCGAATGAGTGGAAATGTCCAATGAATCAAAAAAATGAAGCTTGGGAGAAGCAAATCATTTTCACTGTACATACCCACTTACTCCTAACTTTTCATTAAATATCTATTCTATATATATAAAAATGCAGAGATCATTCTTTGTAATCGCATCACGTAAGAACGGATGGACGGATTGAGATGATTCTTTTTTTGTTTGATCAGTTTTTACCCCCACCGGGTTCGTACATCAAAAAAATTAGGAAAACTTACCGGAAAAGTGGGAAAAACCAATAAAGTTATTTTGTATGGACAATGGAATTTTCCACTGGAAAAATCGCCAATGATTGCTAGATTTACGATTGATGGCGCGCAACGAGTTGCATAAGCGCTTGACCGTCGAAGGAAAGAATACTAGATCGTCGAATAAATTTTTTGGCGCGCAATGAATAGTTTTGTGTGGAGATTTCACATGCATGATTGATTCGTCATTTGGAAACACGTGCCTAATAGGGTATCAAAATCATTACTTGCCAAATGACCTTATGGTAGAATGCACATGACTGTTTTAGCTATACCGTAAACAGAAGCAAAAGTTCTAATGTCTTTTACAAGTAGATGTAGTTAGATGAATAATGTTGGCCATCGTGGGCGTGAGTTGAACAAATCAAATAATGTAACGATTTTTTTTCGTATCAATGATAGGATTCTGCTGTTGAAATAATGAGTTCAGATGAAAATATTTTCCTGGCATTTAGCATGCTGAAGTTTGTTCAGCCGATTCGGGTAAGTTTTCAAGAGTGGTTTACTTCAAAACGGTCTGCTTAGGATGCACATATTCATGACATTTCTGTATGAAATGTTCAAAACGACGAATGTAACAATGAGAGATTCTCTTTGTTTATTTTCTCTTTTGATTATTGCGAAACATTCCTGCTTTTTGTCGGTAATTTATTCAGTGCAGATTCAAAGATGATAGCTTTAGTTATTATTATCGGTAGTGTGAAGGATTGCTAAGAGTACCGTAATAATCCAAAGAGAAAGTAAACAAAGAGAATCTCTCATTGTTGCATTCGTCGTTTTGAACATTTCATACAGATTTGTAAGCTGCTTAAGCCAAATCATTTCATTTTCCGAACTTTTAATTACTTGACGAATTACCTTATGCGAATCATGAATATCATATCTGAAGGAGAAATCGTGGCAGATAAGAACCATTAGTTGTGAGATCTGCTGTTTTGTACACTGGCTTTAACGATAAGAAGAATATTGGTATAATCACTCCTCATGTTCACTCCGCTAGAACAAAATATTGATTCTCAGGACTGAATACTAAGCAAAACGATGTGGTGGCTCGACGAATGAAAGGCCTTTTGATACAATTCTTGAACGAATCCAGCGTTCATGTCAAAGTTAATGGACACAATATTTAATAAAAGGGTAATTTGAACTTTCGAATGTCCAAGAATTTTTCATTTTATCGCTAATTCGTTAATCGAAAATTGATCCTGTCATTATCCTGCTTCGAACATTCATCAAACACGACTAAGTAATATCACTAGCGGTGAAGCAGGTTATGGACAACCGTTCAAAACCAATTTATTACTTTCGATAATCCCTAAGGATTTGCTATTAAATTTTTAAACGTCTTCGGTACAAGTAAGTCTTAACATGCAATGACAAACAACAATCCCCGAGGGCTGCTTTTGGAAATTTGTGGGATCAATTTAAAGTATTTATCTTGGTCATCTCTTTTCCATCCATCTGTTTATTTGTTTATTTGTTTATTTAGTAGCAAGGGAAAAGCCCGCTGGAGCTGAGATTTTTTTTCTCCTTCTCTAGCAGGCATAAAACCATCTCATCTTTTGTATCAACAGATAACATTTGTCCAAATGATACATAACGAAATCTTAGATTACCCTTATTTAAACTACAAAGCTAACTAACAACTATTGATATCGTCTGATTATCTTAATAAAACTAGCGGGAAAAGATTCGAAGAAAACGGATTTTAATGGAGTTTCGAGATGAATTGAAATCAAATTCATCAGAGCAAGTATTGAATACGCGAAACATACTCGAAAACGGTTCATTAAAGCCATAGTTAGTTCTAGCACGAGGAATTCTGAGAAAGGGATTAAACCGCAAATTACGCTGATGAATGTCAAAACTTAGCTGTTGTGTGAGATCTGAACAATCAATTCGAGATTGGATGAGGTCCAGCTTTCAGTGTATCACGGCGGACAGTTAGCAAATCGAGGTGTACAAGCCTACATCGATTCTCGTAGCTTGAAAGATTCAATGGATCTCTCCAGGGCAGGCGACGCAAAGCAAAACGAATGAACTTGCGCTGGATAGTTTCAAAGCGCAGCTTATCAGTTTGGTAATATGGTGCCCAAACAACAACAGCATACTCCAGTGTAGAACGAACTAGAGCGCAATATAACGATTTCAGGCAGTATATGTTATTGAAATTTTTTGAGATGCGAAAGATTAAACCTAGCATCTTTAATGCCTTAGAGAGGGTATATTCTATGTGATCTTTGAAACTAAGTTTTGAATCCAATAACACTCCTAGATCCTTAATTGATGTCTCCCGTTTTAGTACAGCTTGCGAAATAGTGTAATCATACTTGGTCGTGGTTCGTTTACGAGAGAAGGAGATAACAGAGCATTTAGAGGCATTCATAACCATTTTGTTGACGTTGCACCAGTTAGAAAATACATCCAACTGTGACTGCAAGAAATTTGAGTCTTTCAGATCATTGATGAGATGAAACAGCTTGAAATCGTCCACGAATGATAGCTTCATACATTGCAATGCGAAATTCAGATCATTTAGATATAGTAGAAATATGAATGGTCCTAGATGGCTTCCTTGAGGAACGCCAGAGCTCACGATGAATGATGGAGTAACGCAGTCGCCAATTTTCACGGTCGTACTACGACCAGTCAGATATGATTCAATACAATCCATCATCCCATATGTCAAACCTTTAGTTTGAGATAGATCTACAATCTCTGTTCAATACACTGACTCGAAGGATGAGATGGCGTAACAAAAGCATTGAACATATCCACAATAATTCCTGATGATATTTCTTCTTCGGGACGAAGTTAATGTGTTGGATATGAATTTGTCGTAATTCGTTTATTGTAAGCCAAGTAATCAGTAGAATAATGGAAAGAAACATTAACGTTTGACAACTCTGCTGTCCGAAAACATAAATTTAAAAAAATAATTTCAGGCGAGACTAAGTTCGACGGGTCAGCTAGTAATCAATAAAGACGCCGGCTACGACCAAAGAGTGAGTTACTGAGGAAAAGGAAGGAATGTTAGATCGATACTCGTTGTTTCTAGAGACCGCGGGGGGGAAGAGGGGAAAGAGATCCGGATATGTTTTGGTAAACAATATGATCTTAACAAAAGCTGATTTTCGATACTCAGGAGAAATATAATAAGTAAGAATAATATAAAATATCTCTAAGGAACGATCTCACAAATATCCTTTTTCTCCTATTCGTATTTCTGTTAACACCATGAGATGAAACACAACTACTGAAAAAAATAAAATAAATTTTGTAGATTTTCGCACATTCCACAAGAATCTGATAACACCGACAATGATATGCAGACGGCGCTTCGATCGGTTAATATCGTTGAATTTTTGGGCAGTAAATTCTCAGTTTCCGCCGCTTGAGCATTTTTAGTTTTGAGATTCAACATTATTCAACAAATAGCACTCGCACTACTAAACACACACTTGCCACACCTGCACTTTCAATCAAAATAACTGTTTCGACCAAATTTTTAACTATACGTATCAAACAACACATTGAACTTAGACTTTTTTTAGAGTAGCACTTAGACACCGTGCTCCCAGTGATACCAACTCTCTCTGTCACATTCACAGACATTTTCATTGGCACAAGTTATACAAAGGTTATATGCACATAGTTAGAATAAACGGCAATAGTAAAGAGATTTTATCCTAATTATCCACTGCCCGTATAGAGTCGGACGCAAAACGAGAATGAGTGACCAACTTCTGCTTCAGAGCGAATCCCCACAGCAGCGTACTAACCCGTGATGCTCAGACGGGGCATCAATAGAAATTCGCTCTAGCACTGGTGTCCATTCTATGTTAAATGAACCAGGCCGGTCTTTTGTTGCTAAGATGATATCCGCCTCTCTTAGATGACACTGATTGAATTGCGTGAATAGTTGCTAGAGAGCGTTTTTTGATACGATAAAAGCCATTGCTTAAAGGTAGTAACTTAGGATGCGTTTATTCGATTTGAATCAAAATTTTGGTCTAGTCAAATGAAAATAATATTAGTTCCGGCTGATATTATTGCTGAAATAGACGAACTGTTTATTACATATCAACCAAAGTCGAGTTAATGTTGTCAGCAAAGTCTATGTTGATTCAATTTTGGTATTAGAAAAAAATGGTTCAATTTACCTATGGTTTCATTTGTGTAATGATTTAACTAAGCTTACTGTTTAAATGAACAGTATTAGTTTTATTTCTTATATACCAGAGAACTTTTTCCCGCGCGAAAAAACAGAGAATTCCTTTCTCCCACGAATAAAGTTTGTACGCGTTTTAAAAGTAAAATTTTATATGCTCCTTTCATTTCCTTGGGAGTTTTCCACAATTCAAGCTTATGAATTGATAATAAATATTTGTGAAAATAGCGTTACATACCACATTTTCTCCACAAAAAAAATTGATGCAGAGATCTTGACCGGACTGATGAAGCACTGAATCATTGGACACTAATCAAAATTCCAGGGCTTGATTGTGTTATGTGAATAATAAGATTATAAGGAATTTGAAAATGAATTGAATGTAAATCGAAATAAAAGTAGTATCCAAAATTACCTTGCACTAAAGTTTGAATGAAGTCATTTTATTCTTAAAAACAAACAAAAATATATGATTTTAGCAGACAAAAGCGTTAGTTGGAATGAATAAATTCAAGTTCCACTGAAAAGTACTACAATTTAAAACTTTATCTAGAGTTCGTTCATTCAAAACTAATTTACATCTGGAGATTTACATCGCTAAGAAGGCTTTTGTAACAAGAAAGCTTGAGTAAATAAAATGAAAATGACTCGATCAGTACAGTGCAATGTCATTACAATTTATCGGATTTTATCGAAACTTTAAAACATTCGTATTATGAAGAATTAAAACCTCTTTTAATCCACCTAGTGGTGTCCCTTTCCCTATATTTTCGAAAACATCACTAGAAGAGTCTGTAAATTTTTTTTTTCAAACTTCAATAAAATCAAAAACTTTCTCTGGTATAGATTACCATCACCTTTTCAATTTGGGAACAGTTATGTCAAGTTAATATAAATTTAAATGTGGCAACTCTGCACGTTACACAAAATGGAACAAAGCAAGCCGTGTGCTAGGCGGTGGCGTTTTTTTCTTCCATACCAGCACGTACCGATATTGCATCATGCACGTATGATAGTTTTAAAGTTTTGATACTTATTGCCCTATAATTTCTGAACCGGAAGTCGGATCTGGATGAAATTGCGAAGTATCTTTTAAGAAAATGAGAGCTTAAATTTGAATTTTAGAGTTTTGAAAATCGGTTTAACCGTTGCTGAGAAATCGAAGTGAGTTTCGGTTTTGGAGATTTTCTTCGCTATTATCGGTGCTTCCGGAATTATTCCGAAATTATTAGTCCCAAAGTAGATATATATATCCGCTAACTAACAAATCTGCCTACTAGATGAATTTAGCGGCAAGTTTTATAAAAATGTGCACCTCGTTTCGCTATTACTTGTGGAAAAATACTCATGAAATTGAAAATTTTTACTAATCGCTCTGTAATACCGGAACCGGAAGTCGGATCTGGATCAACTTTTTGAGAACTTTTTAAAGAATTTCAAGACCTTTTATTTGCATCTAAGTTTGAAAAAATCGGTTGAGAAACTTCCGAGAAAATTGAGTTTGCATTTTCTCATAGATTTGCACATATTGCCTTGTAGTTCCAGAACCGGAAGTCGGATACAGATAAAATTAAATAGCGATCTATGAGACCATACGGCTTCTCATTTACACTGCATTTTTTTACATTACATTTTTTGGTGCATATCTCCCTGTAATTCCGGAACCGGAAGTCGGATCGGGATAAAATTCAATGGCGATCTATGGGACCGTAAGAGCTCTCATTTGAATATCAGTTTGTGAAAATCGGTCGTGCCATCTCTGAGAAAATCGAGTGACATTAGTTGTGACATACGTACCTACATACACACACAGACATTTTCTCCGTTCGTCGAGCTGAGTCGAATGGTATATGACATTCGGCCCTCCTGGCCTCGATTCAAAAGTCGGTTTTCACAGTGATTGCATAACCTTTCTATATGAGAAAGACAAAAAAGACGGGTGGGTAATGTCAGAGATATAACTGGATAACGTGAATACGAGTAAAAATGATTATTGTTCGTATGAGTTGATTGTGTGAATTCCGCAACTTTTACTTTTACTTTGCTTACAGAATTGTAACGGTAAATACACCATTGAAGATAGACTTGTTGGCGACAAATACTTTCTACCACACAAAATAACGCGGAGAAAATGAGAGTACATAATTTCGATGTCGATTATTTCATTTCGGCTATGCATATTCACAGTGCCGATTGATTCCATACTGAACCAATTTTGGTTAAGAGCTTTCTTTTAACGTGATTTCATTTGTAGCTTTTTCACAATTGGGCGTTCCCTACGGCCACAAAAATAGCAACATATAGAATTTTGAAACTATCAAAATGCTGTACGGGATTCATTTCTGACTTTCAGAAGAGTAAAATTGTGGAATTCTCTTCGATATTACATACTGTTCGGAGCATTTTTCACGAATGCAAAAGAGTCAAATGCTGGCTTTATTCGCACTCGTTTGGTGCGAATTTTACACTGCGCGAAAAGTGCAAAAACCTAATCAAATTATAAAACTAAACTGATTATTTTTATCTCCGATTTGCAAAGAAGCAATCTTTATAGTTCGTTAGATAGCATTTGGAACCATTAGAAGGGCTGATTTCGTACAATGTTCCCCATCGTTGTCCACTATTCGTTGTATTGTGTTCCAATACAAACGAACATTAGCAGAATGACACGATCGATCTTTTTTAAGAAAACTAACGTCCCGTAATTGATTCAAAATTGAACTAAATTCCTAATACTGGAACTGGAACTGAGCTCTGGACCTGAACCAACCGGAATGATGCACTTGCTGTACTTCCTGCTCAGTCAACTGCGATACACTGCAGGTGTTTCAACTTGAATTAGATCCTATATTAATTACCATTGGTATGAGCAAACATATCGATTTTTCGTACTAGAAGGGACAACCAAGCTCTAAACCAGACCACCTAGACAGAAAATCACACGCTTCGCGAATTCCCACATCCCACACACAGATCGTACGAATCGGTTCCGAAGCGAAAGTTGTTGAATTTTATAACTGACCATACCAAATTGACTGGATAGTAAAGCAATGCCAAAGGTGTACAGGCAAATGATTGCCCATGCCATCAACGTACAACAACAACAGCTGTTTACGATACGGCAAAACACAAGCAAAAAAAAATGAAAAATAACAAGAATCGACAGAGACGCGGTGTCCGAATTTCCGCCACAAAGTCTAGGAGCAACCGACGCGCTATCTACCAAACCTCGGACCGGAGAATTGATCTTTACTTCCAACATCGGTGCCGGCGGGTCGGCCGGTGCCAGAGAGACGACCGGAGTCCCCCCCCCCCCCCCCCCCCCTTCAACGCAGCGATGATTTATGATCGTGCAAACATCAACGCCTAACTCTCAACAAAAGCGATCGCGGCGTGAGTCACCTTTTCACACTAGGGACGACGGCTCGTGAGTTGACGCGCTCGTTCCGGTGACCCATCGAGAGCTACGATGCTATAAATGTTTATGGTTGAATTGACGGTTGAATTGCCGCCAACCTCCACCCAACGTGATTGAACCAGAGCGAAACTAATTCGAAAGGGGTTTGGGAAGGGGACTGTAGACGCTCGCCGAGATCCCGATTATTGGGAATGAGCTTACAATGGGGATTTCACGGTTCGGTTTGGGCAGTTTCGTTACGATTATTTCCGATTTTATTGTTCGCAATTTGATCTCCTATGGGGAACAGATCCTATTAAGAATGCGTTACAAGTGTGATCATCATCATGCCTTCTTTGGATCTGGTGACTGGTTCCTTTTCCGATTTATGTTTCATCTTCAACATAAGTCTGACATATTTAGAAAATAAGCGCTTACGTGCAATGTCTTTCTTGACATCTCGAAGGAACCATTCAGAATCAAACCGGCACTTCGTAGAAATTATTTTAATGTGCCATTGCCTAAGTACATTTCAAACATCATGGCCTGCTGTTAAGTATGCCACATTTGTCAAGCGAAAAACTTATATCGTTTTCGTTTATTTCATTACATAAAATCGTGTTAATCACGAGGTTAATCACCAGTTTTAATTCAACCGATATGCAACAATATCCGTCTGTGAAAAGCATTGAGTAAACCATATCAGTAGTTCACTGTTGCGATCGACTTTCCTGAGGAATTATATGAAAGACTCCATCACTTATCTCGAATCTTGGGCCGCATGCGTGGCCTTAAAGCAGTTTAATATTAATTCCAATGAGTGCGTCTAAGCTTTTCGCGATCCTCTAAATCTATAGCTTTTCAATGCGGTTGCGTAAAGCTGGGATCATAAAATGCGGGTGGAAGCTACATCAATTCAATTATTCAACTGCGTGCACTGCGCGGTAAGTGTGCTGGTAAAACCAATGCTGAAAAGTAAAAGCAATTTTCCAAAACGAGCCGAAATGTGCAAACTCTTCACCATGATGAGGGCCTTATGAGCATTTGTCAGCTGTGAAATGATTTTGGGCAATTTTTTCCCCGATTGTTTGCTAGTCTGGCACGAAGTAGAGAATGAGAGTGACAGCGAATGATTGGCAATCTTTCGGCATGCTTCGCGGCACTCTGACTGACTGGTTTTGGCGCGATGATTACCGTCTTGCTGGTTGTAGTAAAATTGCGATTGCATCAACCATGCGGCCCACGAGATGCGGAAGAAACGATATGCGATATTTTGAGACAGCATCAGGTGGAACAGATCTGGGCTGTCGAGCGGGTTCCGTAAGCATTGCGTCAGGTTTAAATCTGAACGATGGACAGCATATTGCGGCTCGATTCATTTAATATCTGGACGCACTGCTCATTGTTTTACAGTGCTTCTGGTTGTCGGACAGCAGGTTGTTTGTGTAGCACTTATCTCTCACTGATAGTAGTGTTGTCAAGATTCATTCAGATTCAGTCTACTGTATGTAGTGTCCTTAAATGTCTTAAAAAAGCTTTTGATTGGAAACGACATTCAAAAATATTGATAAGTTTTACAGTAAATTTATGATTTGGCAAGCAATTTGTTGCTGGCGTCAAACGTAAGGGAAAATGTCTGAGAAATACGCATTCTATCACATATACATACAACCAAAGCTTATGCAAATTTCACGTAAAATTTGGCTAGCATCCACTACAACCATGAGACAACACCCTTTTTACCAAGGAACTACTCTGAAATATGAGTGGAAACATTACAGAAAACAGCCCAATTTAATAGCACTGAACACGTTCTTATTTCACTTCCGGTTCTCTTGCATTCGGAAACTGGGGACAAAAGTAAGCTTGTGTGAGTTTGTTTGAATCTCTTGAATTGAATCTTGATCTCTGGTCTTGGTCTCTGGTCTAGGTCTCTGGTCTTGGTCTCTGGTCTTGGTCTCTGGTCTTGGTCTCTGGTCTTGGTCTCTGGTCTTGGTCTCTGGTCTTGGTCTCTGGTCCTGGTCTCTGGTCTTGGTCTCTGGTCTTGGTCTCTGGTCTTGGTCTCTTGTCTTGGTCTCTTGTCTTGGTCTTTGGTCTTGTATTCTGGTCTTGGTCTCTGGTCTTGGTCTCTGGTCTTGGTCTCTGGTCTTGGTTTCTGGTCTTGGTCTCTGGTCTTGGTTTCTGGTCTTGGTCTCTGGTCTTGGTCTCTGGTCTTGGTCTCTGGTCTTGGTCTCTGGACTTGGTCTCTGGTCTTGGTCTCTGGTCTTGGTCTCTGGTCTTGATCTCTGGTCTTACTCCCCAAGTAGCAATCCGCAACTAGTTCTGATACGACAAAGTCCAAACTATGTTGCAACAAGAGCACGAATATGTTTTTTATGTTATACTGGTTAAAACATGGTGATAGCAATGTTTCATCATAGTTATTTAGGTTTCCAATAATAACATCTTTGTGTCATATTGAATTAAATATAATTTATAAGCTATCGTTACTGAATCCAAACATATCTTTAATCACAACAATGCTTCTAGCTACTAGTTGAAAATAAGTTTATTTGACTTCAATAGTAGCAACCCGTAACTAGTTTTGATACCACTTAACCCAACTGTGGTGCAACAAGAGCAAGAACATGTTTTTTTTTTATGTTATACTGGTTAAAACAAGGTGACAGCAGTGTTTCCTTATAACGTAAACATTGAACTAACTATCATTTGTAAGTTATCGTTACTTGATTCTAACATATCTTTGATCACAGCTATGCTTTTAGCTACTAGTTGAAAAAAGGTTTATTTTCCGTTGCAAAACCATTATAAATACGTAAGCGTATATGTAAATCATTACTATGAATTGATATAGCAGTAACGTAGATATTATAAAATTATGACATATAATTTCTTCATTGATTCAGACAGTTATCGGTAGATTTTCCCAACGTTATGATAACGAAAATGCAAACAAAACCTTTGTTGGCTTGAATATGGCGAACACAATATGGAGTCTCAAGAAGTGTATGAAACATAAATAAAACCAGGATATTACTTGTTTCAAAACTACTTTTTGCCGAAAATAGTGGAAGGCAGAATAGTCATTTTTGTTCTAAACGCGAAGAAAATAATATAGGGATTGAACATCGATTGTGATAATATTATAATTCTCATAATATATGAATTTAAAATGATGAGAAATCGCGCTACTTGGAATAATATTGAACATTCCGAACTTAGGGTTATTTTGTTGTTTATTTTTTATATCTTTATAAACAGATTTTGATTGAAGGCGCGTGAAAAAACAGTTAAGTAAAATTTAATTCCGCTCGACATTTTCAAAATCGTTGTGAAATTTGTACCTTGTATCAAGTTTGTTATTTAAAGTACTCTTCTGCTTTTTTTTATGATAGAAAAGTGTTCTGTATTCATTCAATGTTTATTATGTCGATGGTGACTAAGTTTCAACTAGTTTACTTGAAAACAAGTTATTTTCAAGTTATGAAAAGATAAGTTCTTTCAGTATGACATTACAACGTAACGACAACTTATTTTTAGCCGACCTAACAACTAGTAGAAACTGCGCTTTTTGAGTCATGCAAGTGGTTAGATGTTAGTAACAATCACTCAAATATCTGGTTGCAAACTAGTCACAAACAAGCTAGCGTAACAAAAATTGTTACTTGGGTCTCTGGTCTTGGTCTCTGGTCTTACTCTCTGGTCTTGGTCTCTGGTCTTGGTCTTGGTCTTGCTCTTGCTCTTGCTCTTGCTCTTGCTCTTGCTCTTGCTCTTGCTCTTGCTCTTGCTCTTGCTCTTGCTCTTGCTCTTGCTCTTGCTCTTGCTCTTGCTCTTGCTCTTGCTCTTGCTCTTGCTCTTGCTCTTGCTCTTGCTCTTGCTCTTGCTCTTGCTCTTACTCTTGCTCTTGCTCTTGCTCTTGCTCTTGCTCTTGCTCTTGCTCTTGCTCTTGCTCTTACTCTTGCTCTTGCTCTTGCTCTTGCTCTTGCTCTTGCTCTTGCTCTTGCTCTTGCTCTTGCTCTTGCTCTTGCTCTTGCTCTTGCTCTTGCTCTTGCTCTTGCTCTTGCTCTTGCTCTTGCTCTTGCTCTTGCTCTTGCTCTTGCTCTTGCTCTTGCTCTTGCTCTTGCTCTTGCTCTTGCTCTTGCTCTTGCTCTTGCTCTTGCTCTTGCTCTTGCTCTTGCTCTTGCTCTTGCTCTTGCTCTTGCTCTTGCTCTTGCTCTTGCTCTTGCTCTTGCTCTTGCTCTTGCTCTTGCTGAATCCTGAATGCTGATCTGATTTCTGTGTCATTTGGATCGTAGCACTAGCCATGCAGAGGTTCTTTACGCTTAGAATCGGCGGCGAAGTCTGTTCGAACAGAAAGTCAAATTCCACCAAAGAAATGTAATACCAAGGCTTTGCTTTTATGATAACACAGATTTCGGGCGGAATTGTTTAGTCCAATAATAAACTCGGTTTCCCAGGTCCATCTAATAGTTTAGTAAATATATTTTTTTTTATTCGTAATCGTTTTGAAACAACAAACTGCAATTGATATAATCATCATAACTGTTTCGTGTATGTTCTTATAAAAAGAAAACCTTCCAATCTCGGTAAAAGATGGAACATTGCAGTTTTCTTCCGAAAGCAATCAGTATGTAATTAATCGCGAAAAAAAACTTTCATTTTCTACCGGTCGGTTCCTGCGCGCACCCTCCTCGCACAATCGCAACTATTGTCCGACCGGTGGTCCCTGCTAGAGCCAAAACGGTCGGCGCGGCCGAATGCCCGCAGGGACTGTTTCCGTACACTCGTTCATTCATGGCGGCAATTGGCGCGGCCTACACTGCTTGCCGAAAATGTACACGCACGTTTTAACGATTAAAGACTTTTAGGAACCGCGCTCAGTTCGATTTATTTGGCGGCAAAAAAAAATATAAGGAAAACAAAACCCTCTCGATCTTCGTGCACTTAAGTCAGTCGGGAATCGGTGTGTGGGGCTTCCTCCGGCTTGGAGAAATATTATCCCATGCGGCGGACAAGTTTTCTGTGAGGAATGATATTTTCTGCTTCGATATCGTGAGTATGTTTCAAAACCAAGGAAATGAAGTCAAATGTAGTAAAGTACTATTTTTGATCGGATGAAACAATAATATTTGATAACCAATGAAATTTCCAAGACTTCTAAATTTTCTACTGGTAAGTAGAATTATTATTGATTTATACTTAATAGAAAGCCGATTTGAAGAATATTATGGTAGAGCACTCTTACGGATTGAAGAAAACTTTGAGATGCAAGTCATGCCAACCAACTTGTTACTATTACTGCACTATCAATCAATAATGATTAATTCTGTTTTGAATCATGAATTTGGGTCATTCGTCAACCAATCGATTGAAACCAGTGTTGGTGATTGCCGAAAATTTGACAGAAGCTCTATATTGTATACAACATTTTCAATCCGGTAGAAGATGCTACAAGAACTCAAGTCTCTCACTGCATGAACCGCGAGACAATTTTTCTACATTTCTACTCTCCACTTCATACTCTGAGTATTTTACGGCCCTTAAAAAATGCATTCTGATAATGATTGGTGCTGCGTGGAATTTGCCAAGAGAGAATCTCAAGTTAAGAATTATCACAGAAAATCGAATCGATGATTCAACTTGATGATTCTCATACTAGGTTGCAATATTTCAAAACCCTTGTGTAGATCATTTACATACATTTTCATAGACCCAACTTATACAAAGGTTATATGCACATAGTTAGAATAAGCGGCAATAGTAAAATGATTCTATCGCAATTATCAACTGCCTGTATAGAATCGGATCGGGAAACGAGAATAAGCAACCGTTTGTTGTTTCAGAGAGAATCCCGAGCAAGCTAACCTTTGATTCTCAGACAGGTCATCGAGAGAAATTCGCTCTCGCACTGGTGTCGATTCTATGTTAAATAAGCCATGCCGGGTATTTGTTGTTGCGATGATATCCGTCTCTCTTTGATGGCATTGGTTCAATCGTGTGGAGAGTTGCTGGTAAGTGTTCTTTGATACGATAAAAGCCATCCTTGATTGAAACACATTTTACTTTAACGTAACAGCAACATCGTTATTGTAATTCTACGGTATAAAGTTACAAACACATCCTATGTTTTTTTTTAGTAACTATTTATTGAAATATGAGCTAAAATTAAATTGTTAAGATTTAAATTGAGTGTTCAGCCACAAGTGGTGACTTTTCAGCCCTATTATATATATATATATATGATTTGGTTGTTACCATGAGGGAATCGTTTGCTTCCACAATTCTGAGATTTTTGTGTAGGGAAAATTCTAAACCTACTTGTATTGTGTAATGGGGAAAAGGAACTTATATACTAACTTACTAATTTATACAGAGAGCGAATCGATTCAATTGAAGATTGCATCGATTTTTGTCGGAATTTGCTTATAATATTATATGACATTACATCTACATTACATTACATGGTCTCAGACATCACTCTCAACAAGATATTTTTTTCAAAAAGTTTACTGATAGAAGAAAGTAAGCTTGGTCGATAACTTGATGTTTCTGCTGGGTTTTTATCAGGTTTGAGGATAGGAATTACTATAGCGTTTTTCCATCTTTTTGGGAAGTAAGCTAATGAAAAACACTTGTTGAAAATTTGAACCAGGAGTCTCAAGGCAACATCGGGAAGATTTTTAATAAGAATAATAAAAATTCCATCATTACCAGGAGCCTTCATGCTTTTAAGTTTCCTAATAATTGATTTTATTTCATCAAAATTCGTCTCAATAATGTCACCTTGTAATAACACTTCAGTAGAAAAATAATCCTATTTCAGTGAGACTTCATTTTCAATAGGACTCACAACATTCAAATTAAAATTGTGAACACTCTCGAACTGCTGAGCAAGTTTTCGAGCTTTTTCGCCATTTGTAAGAAGTATTTGATTTCCTTCCTTGAGAGCAGGAATTGGTTTCTGAGGTTTCTTAAGAACCTTAGAAAGTTTCCAGAAAGGTTTAGAATATGGTTTAATTTGTTCAACTTCTTTAGCGAAATTTTCATTTCGCAAAAGAGTAAATCTATATTTAATTTCTTTTTGTGAATCCTTAACTATGTTTTTCATAGCAGGATCACGAGAACGTTGATATTGTCGTCGACGAACATTCTTCAACCGAATGAGCAGTTGAAGATTGTCATCGATGATAGGAGAATTTAATTTAGTTTGGGCTTTGGGAATTGAAAGATTTCTAGCTTCGATAATGTAATGATTCCAATTATCAATTGCTGTGTCGATGTCCGCAGAATGTTCTAAAATAGTTTCATGATTTACATGATTTTCTATGTGAGATCTGTAATCCAACCAATTAGCTCTATGATAGTTGAATATCGTACTGATTGGATTAATTAAAACTTCGTTGGAAAGTCTGAATGTTACAGGAAGATGATCTGAGTCAAAGTCAGCATGTGTAATCGGTTCACTACAAATGTGACTTTGATCTGTTAGAACCAGATCAATTGTAGACGGGTTTTTCACGGAAGAGAAACAAGTCGGATTACTGGGATGAAGAACTGTGAAGTAACCAGCTGAGAGTTGATTATGAAGTATTTTACCATTACTGTTATTTTGCCTACAATTCCACTGGACATGCTTAGCATTTAAGTCCCCTATTACGAAAAATTTCGATCGATATCTTGTAAGTTTTTGCAAATCGCCTTTAAAGAAATTTAATTGTTCGCCGGTGCATTGGAATGGCAAATATGCTCCAGCGATGAAATAAATTCCATGAATGGTTTCAACTTCGATTCCCAAGCTTTCAATAACTTTAGTATTGAAAAAAGGTAAAATTCGATGTTTAATTTGCCGTTGGACAAAAATGGCAACTCCTCCACCCATTCCAGTAAACCTGTCAAAACGATGAACCACATAATGTGCATTACTTTTCAATTTGACATTTGGTTTAGGGAAAGTTTCTGTCACAATGGCAATATGAATTTTATGAACTTTGAAAAAATTATAAAATTCATCTTCACTCGATTTTAAAGATCGAGCATTCCAATTTAAAATATTAAAATAATTATTTAACATCAATGTTAAATTTTAAATTCATTATAATATTTTTTGCAAATTGCCATCCGATTTGCAATGCTTCAAAAAGTGATGAAGTCGAATTCATTCGGATGATCATTTGAAAAAGTTCATCTTGTAGGTAGATCATTTTATTTTCAGTTATATCGCCTAAATCAACTTCATTTAAAGAAGCGAATGGCATTGAAGGAATATTGGTAGGTAGATTAAAGTAACTGTCATTAGAAGAAGGCGATTCGTCCGATCTACCTATTAATAAATTGTTTTCGTTGGAAGATGAACTGCAAGGCGGTCCTGTGTTTTGATTATTTACATTAGAAGAATTAAGTGGTAGATTTCTACCTGTTATACTAGCATAACTGACATTAGAAGAAGATGATGACGAGGTCGATCTACCTGTCAATAAATTGTTTTCGTTAGAAGACGAATTGGAAGGCGTACCTGTTTTTTGTTTTAAATTCGAAGAAATAAGTGCCTTAGGAGAATTAGGCGTGGCATTTGTAACGGTTTTTTGATTTTCAGGTATGTTCTGTAAATTTAAGGTCGTTGATTTGACTTGATGTCTAAGCGAACGAGCGTTTAAAATTTTTCCCTGACAGGAAATTCTAATAATTGGATTTATGATTTCCATCGCAATTTGAACATGAAAATTTATCAGTGGTTTCGTTTATTGGACAAACGTCTTTCGAATGCGATTTACCACAATTCAAACACCGTATATCCATATGACAATTTTTGGTTCCATGACCGAAGCATTGGCAACGACGACATTGCGTTAAGTTTGCAATACGATTATGCCGTTTATAATGTTCCCAATGAATTTTAATGTGGGAAATGAAACGTACTTTTTCTAAAATTTTCAAATTGTTTACGTCACTTCGATTGAAGTGTATTAAGTAAAGTTCATGGGAAATTCCAGAGCGTGGTTTAGAAGTACCATTCGCTCTTTTTTTCATAAGTATTACTTGGCAATGGGCAAAACCAAGCAATTCTTTTAGTTAATTTTTAATTTCATCAGTACTTTGATCATTTGATAAGCCTTTCAAGACAGCCTTGAAGGGTCTGTCTGATTTTATATCATATCAAAAAAATTTATGAAGTTTCTCGGACAAATATCGAATAAGACGTTCGTAATCTTCCAATCCATCAACCAAGACTCGACATTCTCCTCTTCGTCCGATTTGAAATGAGACTTTTACTTCCGGCAGAAAAGTAGAAAGCTTAGGACGGAATGCTTTTAAGTCGGATATCATCACCATCACTGGTGGCATAGATTGTTGTTTTTCCCCAGAATGACAAGCGTCCATTTTGGGAATTTTCTTCTATGTCGCTACAATCGGATTCAGGAAGAATCTCGTAAATATTGTTCGGCGGCATAAAATCAACGGAAGGGAAGTCCGTCCGTCTGTTTTTTTTTTAATTTTTACATTCATATTCTATAAGATCGTGAATTTTATTAGAAAAATGTTGAATAACGGATTGTGATTTATTCCGTATTGAATTATTTTTAGCCTTATGCTTGTTGCCTTTCCGGTTGGACGCAGGCATTTTTGAAATGAATGAAATTTGATATTAAATTAACTAGGCTAAATTAGTCTTCGATTAGACTCCTAGTTTGGATAAGTCTTGATAAAGACTGATTTTGTGGTAGTCTTAATAAAGACTGATTAGTTCGAAGAATAGTTCTTGGAATAGCTAGCCTTAAAAAAGGCTGAATAATTTCTTAGTCTTGAAAAAGACTGATTATATTAGAATATCACTCTTTGTACAGCCTTGTGAAAGGCTGACTAATTGTTAGTCTTTAAAAAGACTGTTAGTGATTCTGGTAGCCTTGAAAAAGACTGAAGCCTTGAATCAATGAAACTCTAGGCAGCCAGAAATAATTTCCAGGAGCCAAGAGCTATACGAGTGCGGTGCGAACGACTGTTCAACACCGACTGATTCCTTCTAAATTTAACCTCGAACAAGTTATTGTAGACGTGCAATTCTTGCTTTTCAAAACATGTAGGTTAATCCACAGTAAATTATCTCTATCTTTATTGGACACTTTAAAATGCCTAAATACCTCCAGAAAAAAAAGGTCGAAAGAGGAAGTTTCATCGTTTTTAATGATAAAAGAAGGTATAAAAAATTATCAACAATGAAATTTTGGTTTATTTTTTCTCTCGTTGTTCGTAGAAAAAGTCTGACACAGTTTTCAGTGTTAAAAACATCGTAAATATATAGAATTTGCCGAAATCTGTCGAAAGGAGCATGGCTAATTTACAACAAATTTACAATTTACAACTAGTTTATTAAGCTGCCTGAAGCGGAACGCCGAGCAATTGAGTTAACTTCATCCATTGGGGTCTGTGCAAACTTCGCTGCAACCAAATTTGCTACTTTTGTCGAAGATTTTCGAAATTTGTTCATAGTTGAAGCCTTACCTGTTTCGGCTCAACATGAATTGGCAATAAGCCAAATCCGACCAGAATTGGGAGGGAGCGGCATTTCTGCGTAGGTATGGTAACAATCGCATTTTTTGGTATTCTTCAACAAAAAAATGAAATGCGTGAAATTTACTGTTCTATGGTGCTATGAGATCTAAAATGGCACACTGGCCGTGCGCTGTTTGATCATATACGTATTGTATTGTTCGATCGGGTTACCTTCTAAGCTGTGTTTCGTCACTCTCATAGTGTTTTAATTGACAGGGCTTTTTTTAAACCAAACCTCCTTGAAATGTTTTCGTCGGTGATTCAACTACTTTTTGATAAAAAAATATGAACGATTTGGATGAAAAGATGACTTATATTTTGGACAAAAAGTTTAATTTATATCACTACGACGTAATGATAAGCAGGGAATTACATCTTCTGTCATGTTCAGTGCTATCAAATAATCTTGTCCAATAAAGCCACCCGGTCGAACAGCGCCACATTCATCAATCAAAACAATTACCGTAATAGACTAATTGACTCTAATGTGCACTCATTTACGCCGCATCCATTTCCCGCCCAGCCGACAACCGAAAACGCTCCAATTACTCAACGTTAACCGTCATTTTTTTCCTCCTTTTTCTTTCCGTGTGGTATCTCTTTGCAGTTGTCTACGACCGCCGCCACAACCATCGTTACAACAAAAAGCTGACCATGAGTGTGCAACGCTACAAATTGATATTCATACTGATATTTTTCATCCAGCACCGAACGATCGCCAACGATCCACACGCCCCGGTTTACTCGCGCCCTGGCATCCGTGGTGGTGGTGGCCCGTCGAATTTGGCCCAAGGTAAGGAATACAACAACAACAACAACAAAAAACAGATCGACCAGGTTCCGCGCCAGGTCAGAATTGATTTACTTTTACGGCGCTTCGTGCATGGTACGAAATGGTAAGTCCCGACCGGATGGGTTTAACGATGAGTTAATTGATGACCTTGGGGTGCCATCGATTAGCCACCGGTCCACCGGTTGGTGATCGATCATGGCTTTCAGATATCCGCCAATTCGTCGTTTAGCAAACCGGTGACGGGGGTTTATTGTTATTTAAGACACATACTAAAATTGTACAGTAGTCATAAAATTTTATTTCATTAAATAAAGCTCCAATACTCATCCGAATCATTGACACAGTTTTACGGCTGTTATATCAATTATTACGGGACGACTCGCGATACGCGCATTTTATGAGCGTCCGACGCATCTTGGCTTAGAGTGCCCCATCAAACTTCACCGTCACGGTAGTGCATGTTTATGAGCACACACTTCTTGCAGTAGTGTTGTATGGTTTGTTTTATTTTTTTTCATCGTTCAGGAAACCTACCCAGTCAATGATATCGAGCGAAGAAAATGAAGAGGTCCTCTCGGAAAGAAACCATAATTCGGAGCATTATTATGAAACTTGTTTATCGATAACGTAAACGCTTTCGTGCTTCAATTGGAGAGTGTCGTTTTTTTTTATTCTGTTGATAGCTTCGAATGAGTAAACTTCAATCTAATACCCGTTGATCGGCTTATTCGAATTTCAGTACCGAAACGAGGTGCTTGAAACATGTGATGATACTTATGCTTATGTATGATAATTCTGAAAACTCCGGCTAAAGAGGATTATTTAAGAAAGCTTATTAACCTATATACTTAGTTTTCTTACTGTTTGTCGTAATCATGTGACGCAAAAGAAGATTCGTCAGTAGTGCTCATCGTGCAATCTAAACTGACTTGGAACATAAAATGACTAATAACGTGGATGACCATGCAGGTTACATTAAGATGGTCAAGAATGTTAGTTCAACTTTTATTCCTACTAGTGACCGAGGTGATGCTCTGCTTCCCCACCAGTATAAAAGAAAGAACTAATGCAAGGATAGGTAGGGTCTGCGCTTTCATTTTTTTACGTTCGACTCATCAGTTCATTAGCAACAAATTTCCAGAATTACTTTCTCTGTGAGTTTTCATTCATTCGTTTAACTACGCTATTTTTTCGCTTAGGTATTGCAACAATTTATGGCAACTTCACATCAAAATACCATAATATGTAGATTATGGTCGAAATTGTAATATCTGAACTAAACGCTTAATTCATTATAAACTGTCTTTCACCTCTAATTTCGTAAAGCGCTAGTGCTCGAAAGTTTGAGCACCTCGAAAAAAGTCCTCATGCAAAATTGGAGCTAAATCGGACATGGGTAAGGGGTGCTGCCCGGCGGTTAAGGTTGGAAATTTAAAAAACCGGATTATTTCGATCGATTTTTGTCGGTTACGTCACTTATACAATCATATCTCCGGAACCAAAAGTCTCAGCCATTTGATCTTCGAACTTGATCAATGGCCCGACAGTAGCTTTCAAACGAGCCCAAGTTTGTTAAAATCGGTTCAGCCATCTCTGAGAAAATTGAGCGCGTTCAAATATCTTCGAAAAGTGCACACACACACACATTTTCCGATCTCGTCGAACTGAGTCGAATGGTATATAACACTATGGGTCTCCGAGGCTCCGTTCGAAAGTCGGTTTTTTCCAGCAATGCTAATACACTGAAGTCTTTTTTTATGCGAATTTACGTACCGCATAAAATAAAACCGCATAAAAAAAATCGCATAACTCTGAAAATTCGCATAAAAAAAACCCGCAGAAGGGAAACCGCATAACTCTGAAAATTCGCATAAAAAACGTGATTAATCCACGTAGCAGTGAGATGATACCTTTTTTTATCAATACGCATGTGTTTTTGCATGGATATTCTTCGGTGTTTTAGTTCTCATGACATTATTTTAATTATCGTCGTTTTAAACGGCAAATTGAGATTTTGATCACTCATTACCCTGTAATGCCGAAACTGCAAAACATATCGAATTTCAATCTTAGCGTGTGACAATCGATTGAACATTCCATGAGATGTCGAAGTAAGTTCCACTTTAGAGTTTTTCGTCATTATTTATGGTACTTCCAGAGCCGGTATTCAGGAATTAGCATAGCCCAAAATGATTCGAATGGCCATAAATTATTACGCCAAACAATTTACATGAAATTTATAAACTCATCATCTGTAATTCCAGAATCGGATAAAATTCACCAATTTTGTATGGGACCTTAAGTCCTGTAATATTTGTTTTTGAAGTTCGATTTGGTCTTTTTTGAGAAAATGATTGAGCTTTGAGAATCGATTCGATACTGGAACCGGAATTCTAAAATCGGTGTAGCCGAAATCAGTTAAATTCACCTGAGCAGTGTGTAGACATCTTTGAGAAATTGTAGTGCGAATTAAAATTTGGGGGTACATTCCGAATCCAAAAACGAATACCGCTCAAACTGAAATAAATTTATTTGGTAATCGACTATCCAAATCTGCAAACCCGATAAACCTGATTAATTTATGTGAAATGGACATTTTTATACTAATCACCCTGCATTTTCTAAACCAGAAGTCGGATCTGACTAAAAAGTAGGAGGTTTTATAGGATTTTAGGACCTCTCATTTGAATCATAGATGATTCTTAGATTTCATTTGAATCATAGATGATTCTTAGATTTCATATTCTGTTTTCAAGGTCAAATGTGACAGATACTGCCAAAAAACTGAAAATTTTGACATAAAACTTCGTATAACTCAAAAAGTAAACATCCGATCTCAAAACCATTCAATAGCGTTCTGGGTGACGGGGAGACCTTTCATTTGCGACTAGTTTGATCAAAATCGGTCCAGCCATCTCTGAGATCTCGACCTCTTAGTTGACAACACACATACAGACACACACACATACACACACACACACACACACACACACACACACACACACACACACACACACACACACACACACACACACACACACACACACACACACACACACACACACACACACACACACACACACACACACACACACACACACACACACACAGACATTTGCTCAGTTCGTCGAGCTGAATCGATTGGTATATGACATTCGGCCCTCCGGGCCTCGGAAAATTTTTCGAAAGTTTGAGCGAATTCTATACCTATTTTTTATATTTATAAAAAAGGTAAAACCCGCATAACTCTGAAACTTCGCATAAAAAAACCGTCGCATAAAAAAACCGCATAAAAAAGACCTCAGTGTATGTTACTTTGGGAAAGTTTTACAGCTACAAAAAGGCGGATTTGTTCGTGAAAAATCGAAGTTTCAACTTTAAACAACATCTAAAATTAACAAGAAAATAAACAAAAACGTTGGGGTCTAGAAAAACATCTACTGTTACTTCTGTTCTGAAAAAAATTACAAAATGCTGTTCGAATGATGCTGTATATTATGCAAAACATTTGAATTTATTTTGATGAACGATAGTTCTAAAAAAAATCACAAAAATGATGTTTTTTCATCCGTAAGAACCTAATGAAAAAAAAATCTGGTTAAGAACCACTTCACGGGTGTGCATTGTCGTGGGGTAAAAATCGCCTAAGATCCAGATAAAATCCTGTAAACTGAACTCCATGACAATCCAGACATCTTATTTTTATTAATAATATTATTTTTATTATTATTATTATTATTATTATTATTATTATTATTATTATTATTATTATTATTATTATTATTATTATTATTATTATTATTATTATTATTATTATTATTATTATTATTATTATTATTACTATTATTACTATTATTATTATTATTATATAGTTTATCAATGGTTAATCCGTTCTTGAGGGGTGCTCAGAACAAGGTTCCATTCTTGAAACGAGAAAAACTAGCGTTTTATCCAAGACCTTACTCTTATAAGCTGATTTCAGCATCACGAAGGTTTTCCCGGGTGTTTTTCTTACAAAAAAAAACAAAATTTCACAATCTTTACAGTCCACAATTTAGGGGGACAAAAATATTTGTGGCTTAGCCTTATACTTTAGAGCTATGATGTCTTGAGAACAAATGATCAGTGAAAGATAAGCCATATTTTGAAACATATGGTATTAGGGTGGTTCTAATTATTAGGGTGATGCAAAAATTATTTCCGTATGTGTTGAGATAGAGGACTGCATCCTTCGGCAAAATTGTAGGGAAACTTATATCAAGCAACTTTGCCGAAAACACTATTGTAGTATCTCTAACGGTTTTAGTGTTTTTTTTTTATTTAAAAGATATTTTATTCAGGCCTATTTGCGTACAAGCTTTACGTGGCCGATTTAGCTGAGTTTTTAAATAAAAGATTTTTTTTGTATTGGATCTCGTTGTCACCCTTTTTCTAGGGGGAGAGGAGCTTCCATTTTCCTCCTGCGAGGATAGAGGGGCACTTCGTTCGTGGTTCGTCTCGTCATCCATTGCCGCATCGGTGGTATTGTTGTTGATTTCGTTGCTGGTTGCTGTAGATGCGCTTTGTTGTACATTGTTTGCAGTTGCTGGTTGGTTGGATGGTAAGCTGTTAACTGCAGCTGGTGTACTTTGTTCTATAGGGGATACGTTGGATGGTTTCGTTGAAGAGGATGCTTCACTGTTGTTGGTGACTGTCACAGGTGTACTGGGGTTGCTTGGGGTTGGTGTGAAGGAAGCACCGTTGTCCTTTGGTATAGTTGTCTCCTTGTCCGGGTTATCACATGGCTTACCGTAGTGAACAGCTTTTTGGCAATATTGACATGTGGCCATCTGATTGTCATAGGTAACAAGTGATTTGCACGGTATTCTTGTATCCTGACCGAATGTCACATAAGAAGGTATAGGCCTCCTCAAGCGCATGCGTAATAAACGTACGCCATTTAGAATACCGGGGAAAAAATTCCTCCACTTTTCATCTTCGATAGAGAGAATCTCTCCGTATTGGGACATAGTTTTGCGAATATAAGAACCGTTGACGCTTGAGGGAAGATCATGCACACGCACTTCTATAGCACTATCTTCCATATATACTGGAATGTTGTACTTGATATTTTCATGCTCCACATAGTGCACTTTATTATTGTCTTTAGCGAATTGAATTGCATCCAACTCTTTATAGAACTGGATATAAACAACATTATTGGTCTTATTGCATTGGAGTAAATGCACACGTTTAATGTCAAGATTCATTTGCTCCTTAAGCAAACCTTCAAGTTCTCGTATCGAAGGTCGAATTTTGCACTGTCTGAAGTCAACAATAATTGTATTCTTTCGTACCGACGGTAGCTTCTGTTCGTTTGGTTCTCTCATTTTCGAGGTCTATTGCTCACTACACAATACTGTACTTGGTTTCTTCTGTCCCCAACGTAAGCGGTTTTGTTTGTCGACTGACTTGGATGAGATGTAAACCCGAACTGAACGGTTTTAGTGTAACAGCTAATTTAATAGAGCAATTTAGGGTGTACCTGAAAAAATCAGATTTTTCGCTCTAGCTTTCATAATTTTCACTTCTCGATTTTGGTGTCTTTGAATATCTTTTAGAATTTGTTGAAACCAATTTTTTCATGACTAGTGCATTCAGGTAGCGTTTTCTGTACCGAAGTTATGAGCAAAACTAGTTAAAAAACAGATCATTTTTAAACTGCTATATCTAACATTGGAGCAAATGAAAAAAAAAATCGATTTCTTTCATTTGATAGAAAATCAATTTTGCATTGAAAAATGCTCTTTCATGTAAGACATTTATTAGCTATATATATTAAAATAATGTATTGCTGTCTTCTAGCGTGTCAAAACTAATTCAGCTGCATAATCGGGAAGATGGTGTACACTCACGTTGGTTGTTACTCTATTCGATAATGCTATTACAGGATCAGACGTTAAAAGAAATCGTTTGAATACATCCTCTAGATTCACTAAACGATTGAATTTCTGCGGATGGAACTGCCTATACTTGCGAATAGATTTATTTCGACTCGCTTGCGCTTCCTTACTGTACATACCAATAGGAAGCAAAGCATGTTTTATAATTGCAGTCCCATGCACCAGAAGTTTATGCACGGTTGGCGACAGAGCGTACAATCCATACAGCTCCACGAAACGAATTCTTGTTTGTTCAGCAAACTCCTGGAAAGCAGGTACCGAAATCTTCACATTGCTGTTTATCAACGTTAAGATTATAAAAAACCGTTCAAGTAGGTATTTTCATTTAACTCGATGATTTGCGCTACTGTGTTATATTCTTTGAAAAATCTACGGGCCCAGATACCATCATTCGAGTTGCCGTCTCCAGGTAATAATTCACCAATGCCAGACCCTGTCAGCTTGGAGCTAAATCAATCTTCAGTATTGGAACGCCATCGCACGGCATCACATCCAACATTTCATGTCAATTGTGTGGGTGCGCAGTGCTGCTATTTTTGCGCGCAAGAATTTGACATTTATCTTCCCTACTTCTATGTACGAGATTCGATGCGGACTCATCTGAGTGCACCATGCTCGCAAAAAAGGATGTTGTCAATGATTTATTCTGGAAATGTGAGAGCTGGATATTTTGTTAATATGATGTCTTTGCTAATACGTAACGCTAGCTGCTCTTTTAATGCCGTTAGTATGTTTGTCTCTTGCTCCTTGACATGCTGATTTTGTCGGGACACGCGCCATGTCGGTTTCTCAATGTGCAAACAATAACTCACTTTTAGCAAAAGTTTCATAGATCGAATCATTGCGTGTAGAGGTGAAATTCCAAATTGATATTTGTTTGGATTATTCTCATTTGTTTCAGTTCTTGAAAAATCAGAGCTTTTCCTGAGCGCTTGCATATGTACCAAGCTTGGGAGTGTATGCCTGTTATGTCGTTTAACACTTTCGTATCGTTTAGGCAGAACACTAGCTTCGTTGATACAAATACTTTCCCCAGTACTGTGGGAGAAAGCTCTGCAATTTCTGCATTTACTTTGTCCACTTCCTTCTGTTAGTTCCGTGTTTTCCTTTTGAAAGATTATTATTTTGGGCAGCAAAGGGAAACAGATGAAGGATAATTGTTGTTCCAGATTATCCAGCCTTCTTGCTCAACAATCAATCGCAAGGGAACCTAACAGATAGCAAATAATGTACAGTAAGGAAGCGCAAGAGAGTCGAAATAAATCAATTCGCAGGTATAGTCAGTTCCATCCGCAGAACTTCAATCGTTTAGTGAATCTAGAGGATGTATTCAAACGATTTCTTTTAACGTCTGATCCTGTAATAGCATTATCGAATAGAGTAACAACCAACGTGAGTGTACTCCATCTTCCCGATTATGCAGCTGAATTAGTTTTGACACGCTAGAAGACAGCAATACATTATTTTAATATACATAGCTAATAAATGTCTTACATGAAAGAGCATTTTTCAATGCAAAATTGATTTTCTATCAAATGAAAGAAATCGATTTTTTTTTTCATTTGCTCCAATGTTAGATATAGCAGTTTAAAAATGATCTGTTTTTGAACTAGTTTTGCTATAACTTCGGTTCAGAAAACGCTACCTGAATGGGCTAGTCATGAAAAAATTGGTTTCAACAAATTCTAAAAGATATTTAAAGACACCAAAATCGAGAAGTGAAAATTAAGAAAGCTAGAGCAAAAAATCTGATTTTTTTAGGAACACCCTAAGTTGCTCTATTAAAAAAGCTGTAACACTAAAATCGTTAGAGATACTACAATAGTGTTTTCGGCAAAGCTGCTTGATATAAGCTTTCCTACAATTTTGCCGAAGGATGCAGTCCTCTATCTCAACACATACGGAAAATAATTTTTGCATCACCCTAATAATTAGAACCACCCTAATACCATATGTTTCAAAATATGGCTTATCTTTCACTGATCATTTGTTCTGAAGACATTATAGCTCTAAAGTATAAGGCTAAGCCACAAATGTTTTTGTCCCCCTAAATTGTGAATCCGGACCACTGTGCAGTGGACAAATTCTCACAGACGATCACACTGATTTAGGAGAGTCACCGATTCGAAAACCCTCTGGAGAACTCGATCCTCCACTCTCGACTTATCTCCACTGTTCAATTCCCGTTACTTTTGGGTCTTCCCTTGTTGGATGCTAATGCACGAAGACGACAAATTGTTGCAGGATTTGTCAGTTGTGGTATCATTGTTAACTGAATCTTTTAACTACTTTAAATAAAATCATTGAAAAAGTTTTGCCCTTTTTAAATGACAGTTTTTTGTGATAAAATTGACACGTTCAGAAGGTTTTTGGTCGAAGGCGCTGCTGGCTTCGAACATGATTTGGCTCGAAATGTGTCAATATAGTGGCATGACGCTAAATCTTCCCAAAATAAAGGTAATGGTCCATTTTCTTGCGAATCAGGTACTACAAAATGAGTTTCGATAGCTTTTTCTTCCCGTTTGGAACGATGATCTGCAAACAACTTTCGACAGATAGTTGAGGAGTTGACATGAACAAGATTACGAGTGCTGAATTGCGCTTGCACGGCTTCATCCCTGAACCGGTACGGTAACTGATTTGGTGTCATCACTGGCAATTGCCACCAACGTTCTGCGTCTTTATTCATGCATGTAGACCTACAATCACAAATAGCAGTGCTGAGCTGAGACATTGCGTTGTTGATTTGCCGTTAGCAAAGTTTCTTCGATGTGCTTTATGTGATCATTTTTCATCTGTTTCTCCGATTGCATGTCGCAAGAAAGGCTTTTCTCGTGAATGAAACCGGCAGAAGCTTCGGTGTCTGTGAAGTAAAGTAACCGCTAAAACCGATGCAGAAATACGTAAAAGGCTAAATAGCTGACCACCGAACGACCCTCCACCGACCCTCGTCGGCGTTTTCGTCATCGCCGTTGGTCCTCCTGCATGAAGCTTGGACTGTCGATAATCGAGAGTGTGTGTATTTGTGTGTGCGTGTGTGTATGGCTGCAGCCTGTGATCACCAATCGACCGGCAAGTGGATGTGGAAATTGCGAATCGTTTGATGCGTTGTCGGTTTTCGTGTTCATCCTCTTTGGAAGAGGAAAAGTTTCACTAATGAAATCAATAAAGTATTTAGTTGATTATATTCAGACACAAGCTTGCCTACCCGTGGCATATAAATGGGCTTTTCCTGGGCGAACGCCGCAAGTCGTCGCGTCTCGTGCGAATGTGATCGGCAATATTTGCCGCTGTTTTTTCTCTTCATTTTTTTGTCTACCAACCCGGGTCCAACCGCGAAGGTTTTTCAATTTATTGCAGCTTGAGTTGCATGAATCAAACGGCGAAAATTGGCGAAAGATGCAATCGACTCGTTGTACTACGAATTACTTGTTATGCAACAAACTTGTTGCCGAGATTTTCCTACGCGATATCAATCGGAGGACAAGTTTATTAGGAAGCGAAAACCTGCTGAATCATGGCGATAGTTGCCCAAAGAGTGAAGATGTCTCGGGAAAATGTTGGAAATTTATTGCATATTAAATCCTTACATCCCCCGTAGCTTGATATATGCGGACGTTTGGAAGCGACATTTTTACAATTGATCGATCATGTATTTACGTGTGAACGATTGAATTTTACGTCACGCCGTCGCAAGTACTTTTACTGTCGATTTCAATCGATCAAGTGATATTCACTCATGGCAGTAATTTCGTTTAGCTTGATTGCATCACATGTGATAATATTACAATATACAACACAAAAAAAAATTACGTCTCGATATATGCGCTTAAAAGCAGCGTCATAATCGATCTAAACTCACAAACCTAATCAAGTAAAAAATATTCTGTAACTGAATTTTACACCAGAATATATAACAAAAATTATGTCGTTTTCGTTTGATGCCAAACCTAACCCAGTTTCCACTCTAACTGCTGCCAAACCGTTTATTTTAAGCCAGTTTCGAACCTAGTTTCAACGTTATTGAACTGAAAATCGAATCAGTTTCGAACCTGGTTTTTATATCAGGTTTGCTCAAACCCCCGTTGCTAAGTGCGAAATCAACAAAGTTTAGTGAAAAGTGTTTGTTTGATGAAACCACCCTGGGTCAGTTTCAGTTTTCTCAAGCGAAAACGACTTTAGTTTCCTCGTGAACTGCTTTGGTGTCAAATCAACATTAAAAAATTTTTACATACTTTGATTTGCTTTATGTGCGATTTGCTTTTTTTAAGAATGCAGTATTGACAAATACAAATAAGAATACCACTAGTTCCCATAAAAACGGATAGGCAATGTTAGGTTAATCTAATGATCAAGTAAAAATGTTTTCTGCTCGCAACTTTGATCAATGCTACAATGGTTATGTTACCTTTGTTATTTTCTTATTGATATAAATTTTGTCGTGAATACGACTTACTTTACTATGAGGCGCCTTTTCAAAATTTACCCTCTGAGAGAGTGATAAGTTTTTGATCGTGAATATCTCTTGTTGTATCTAACGAATCAACATAATTTTGGCTACATGTCATCGGAAATATGATCACAATTTTATGATAAAATTTTCAGTTGTGTGACATAATCTCAAATAATTCAAAATCAACTTCTCTGAAATGTTTGGTATAAACAAGTATCAAAGAGGATAATTCATAAGGCGCGTTTGAGTTTCTCGTATTTTGAAAGCTCATAGCTCAGTGATCTGTGAAAAGATTTAAATAATCTAACTACCAATAGAATCGAAATTTTCAACTTAAACGTGTATAGAAAAAGCATTGAAGTATTTCAATAGTACACTATTGAAAAACCTTTCTCATTTGACCCATGTCAACACCAGCCAATCAGAACGCGTTCTGAGGAAGAGAACAAAACATGTGCTGCTGTACAACAAATCGTCCGAGAAAAATGTTCCGAACAGTGTTTAATATCGTAGTGAGTTTCACAATTTGACCCTTCTGAATGCTAGAAACGAAAGCATTTTGATAGTTTCTTTCAATGAATTATGCAAATTCGAGATGAAATAATCGGCATTAAAATTCTGAATGCGGCTATTTTTATAGCCGTTAGGACCGCCCATTAGTGAAAAATTAACTTAACAAAAATTGGATCAGTTTGGATTCTATCGCCACTGCGCAGATGTATTGTGTGCCGTTTGCAAAGCTAGTTTTGCCTCCGACAAGAGCGATAACGTCACAACTGCTAGTCGTTTGCATTGGTGAAAAAACAACGAAAAGAGGACAACGGTGGGGAGCATCACACAAAATGAGCCGTTCTAATGGCACTAAAAGTTTTCTAAAGAACTATTAGGATTTCACTTCGCAAATCGAAGGTAAAAAATCTTAGTTTAGTGCAAATCTAGAACTGTTTGATTAGATTTGTGCATTTTTCCCTGTGTGAAATTCACAGTAATAGAGATCAAGTAAAGCCTTCTTTGTTTTTGCGAAAAATGTGAAAAAGGGGAATACTTGCATAATTCATACAATTGATCAACTAATTGATATTCGGAAGTGTTAAGGAAACATGTCAGTTGTTTTCGTATTCACGACATCCAGTTATGTCTCTGGCATTACCCATCCACCTTTTTTCCATAAACACTTTTATTTCTTAAGCAATTTACATAAGTTTTACTTCGCCGTAGCATCACTTTTACATAGAATTCCTATCCTAATATAATACTAATATAGTCACAACGATTGAGTTTAATAAAACATATTCCTCTTATTGCCTTTCTCTATAGAAAGGTACACTGAGGTATTTTTTATGCGGTTTTTTTTTACGCGACTTTTTTATGCGAATTTTTAGAGTTATGCGGTTTTTTTTATGTGAATTTTCAGAGTTATGCGGTTTTTTTATGCGGTACGTAAATTCGCATAAAAAAATACTTCAGTGTACAACTGAAAGGAGAACGTTGAGGTTTTGTAATTTACATGCAGAAAGTGTGTGCAAAATTTAAAAAAAAATTGGTGAAGTAGATTTTGAATGACAATGTACACGCACTTTCGAAACCTGCTTTCGAGAAAAACGCCTTCAATGTTTGGTGGCTATCAAAGGAAACAATTTATTTTTCTACACGGAAAAGCCAGCGATCGCAAAACAACTAAAATATTAGTTGTTTTTCTGATTTTGATTGGTTAAAATTTGGTACTACTAATCGACTGTTGTTTTAACTAATCTGTCATTTTTTATTTATCGTGCTGGCAGCTTAGCAACGACACCCAACAAGTAATGAAACGTTTCAGTTGAGCAATGCCAAACAAGCTGAGCGAAACGTTTCAATGAGATGTCACTCGTGCAATTGAGCAAAGACACAATCCTAGCAAAGTTACTTGTATGCATGAAAGCAAAAAAATGTCTCAGTTGTTTCAACCAATTATTCAGTTATTTGAACTTAAAACGCCAATTGAAATAAATATTTTTTTCTGTTGGCCTCTTCGAGGGCAGCTAATCGTTCACTGCTTGAACAACGAAATTTTACCTAATTAACTGCTTATATCTTTATCACTAAACTTACAAAGGATATGGAAATGAACCAAAAGATTACAATTTTCAAAAGAAAAACTCACCAGAAAAATGGTCACAGGGAATTAGGAAATTTTTCCACTTGCAGAATGGCTCGCTGGTAAACCTAATGCTACAGATAAACTTTCAAGAAAATACAAATAGTACCACTTCACTTTAGCAGCAAATTTTTAAGCGTTAAGCGGTTTTAATAACATTGACATGAACTGTCCTAGAATACATTACTCTCAGATGAAATTAAAACATTTATACTCTAGGAATATCTATTTAACACATGGAAAACTTGTTTTACAATCTGTTATATTCTTCTGCATACTTTCACTTACATAAAACGACCACTACGTAACTAACATAAATGACGTTCATTTACCATTGAAAATTTTCAATATGAAACGCTTCTGGTGAAATGAAGAGGTTTTTTGTTCTGCCTTTTGCTGTCTTCGTTCTCCGCCAAGTGACAGCATTTGAATACAACAATTTCGGTTACCTGAATGGTTATGTCAAAATCAACAGATATGTTAGTTAAATCAATAACATTTTAGTTGAAACAACCAGGACGTGAAATAAAAATTGCAATATTGTAATTTTGTGATCTGCGGGTTCTCCGTGTAGGGGGCGCGTAGGGTTTAATATTTTCATAAAATCATATTTTTTCTTTGCATTTTATAAACACTAACTTCGTCTCATGACATTTTTCAGATACCAAAAGTCGATCGTCAATCTTTTCCCCCCGACTAGAGTACAACGAGTGGCTTCCCGTCGGTCGTGGGGATCCTTTGAAGAATGATCCAACGTACGACTACAGTCCACCGGTGTTGGAGCGGGTGCGCTACTGGCCGGAAAATATGGCCAACAAAGACAAGAGCAGTGACATCCTGCTGCTAGGAGTGCCATCGAAAAAATCCACCTCGAGAGTTGATCAGCAACAACATCAACATCAACAACCATGGGCAAGCAGTGGTCCGGTGCGAAGGAACTACTATCACCATCAAATCAATCAGTTACCAACAGTCCTGATGCCTCCGCCGCTCAACAATCACCTCCAGCAGGAAAGTAACGATGGCTATCTGTGGAATCAAGCAAGCACACACAACCCACAGCGGTACGAGTCACAAGCAGAAGGCTTTCGCTACAGACCAGGACCAGCACTTCACTCAGCCCACAGCTTCGTGAATCAGTACTCAGGTAACGATTTCCTCGCAGCTCAATGCCAAACAATTCACTGAAATTTGTTTTTTTTTTCAGGCTCGAAATACGCCGAAGCACCAATGCATCCGATCAACTCATATCAACAATCACAGCAACAACAACAGCCGCATCACAACCATCCTTACACGACCACCATTCGCCTAGTAACTCCCAATGAGCAAAGTCAAATGAAACCAGTTCTACACACAATACTGCAGAATGAAAAATCCTATCCCTTCACAAAATCTTCCATGACCAACGCAATTACTGAGTACACCACCAGTTTCTTCAACCCGCAAAGCATCAATGCAATGGCCACCACCGTCATCCATTCGCCGCAAACAACAGAATATATTCAATCGGAAACCTCCAACGCAATTCCAAATGTCAGCGTGAACATTCGAACCCCGGTTGCCACTCCGACCGCCTTCATGTTACCGATGACGACAACGACAGCCCGAGTGCCTACTTCTTCAAGTTCTACCGTCACTCCGCCTCCCTCAGTTACGACCGATTCCCTATTTTCCCACTATAACTCACCACCCCGTCCACCGAAGGGCCCACTGTACCTGATAATCGAAGGTCATTCCAAGGTTAAAACGTACGGCCTAAACAACAACAACACTTTGCTGATACCACCCAAAATGGTTCCCGTTGTGGGTTCCGCCAATCCCGTTGTCCGACACGTGGTCAATCACGACGAAGCCGGAGACGAAATGGAAGTACCTCACGTCACTATAAAACCAACCACGAGCACGACAACCGCGCGACCTCTTTCATCCGACGAGGAAACCAGTGCGGAAAAATCCGCGATCGATTCCCTACTTGGTTTGTTGGATTCCTCCTTCGGGGGGTATCTGCTGGAAGGCGATTCCGGAGGAAATTCCATCGACAGTGCCGAAGCGGACAAGGATTCCAAGGCACGTCGAAACGCCCGAAGCATTCGGAGCAGGGCACAACAACAGAAGCAAGAGGTGATCGTTGGAGGTTCATTTATGGTCGGTGAAAAAACGAGAACATTCGATGGCTACCGCAAAGGAATTGTGCTGGATGAGAGACCCACAATCGTCGAAAATGCATTTGAATACTGAGTTCGGAGTTTAGACATTCTACTTTTTTTGTTAAGTTTGGTTATTTCTGATATTTAGTTTTACGCAGTTGACGTTATTTCCACGGTTATTTCGTGGGAAGCTGTTCGAATTCCATGTGACCATCTGTAAATAGAACCAACTAGAATTAGACGCTAGATTTGTAGGATTCGCTAGATTAGGACATTTTTTTTGTTCATACACAGTGTTATCCAGAAGCTCTCTATGTCATTTTTTATGTGAAAATGCAGCAAGTGAAGGCAAAACAATAAATTGTGTACGGAAGGCTTAAGGTCTCTAGAATTATCCGAATGTTCCCAATCATCATTTTAAATTAGAAAACAGATTGGTACTCTATTCTTGATTTAATTTTGACCACTCAGGATAAAGTTTTAATATCATTATCACTCCAAAAATACCAACTTAAGTATATTTTAAACTTATGATCCAATACGTTTTTTTTTTTTTTTGCCCACCACACTCCCCCACACCAAAAAGCTTCAATTTGAAGCCCCCTGGTAGTGGACGCAACTAGTCTCAGCGGAAAAACAAGAAACAAATAGACACTGGCAATAATAATACTAGAAATACAAATTTAATGTTGATACAAACTCCGCTGAGATTCTATTTATTCATGGTTTGATGTGCAATTTATTAAAGTGGAATCCCAGTGGAAAAGATTTCCTTTTAAGGGATCCACAATTTAATTACTACGCTATGTTGCACGGGTAAAAATCCATTGCTGGTACCATGATTAAAAATCATGAAATCATGAATCAAATCTATCATGAATACTAAGTCATGATTTCATGAGCAAAATGATTGATATCATGAACAATATAACATATGTCATGAATATTTTCAGGATATCAATCATTTTGCTTATGAAATTTCATGAGAAGGCATGGTTAATGATTTCGTGATTAAAAAATCATGGTACCGGAAATAGATTTTTATCCGTGTGGAAAGAAAGTACAAATATTTTAGGTGATTAGTTATTAATATGAAATACTGTTGACGATAAATACATTACATTATAAAACAAAAAACTAAATTAGCTAAATATCTCGTTCAGTCTGTGCTTAAAATGGTACTTTAGTTTAGCCGCAAATGTGGCACGATCGCTTATTCCTCGCATGTCAGGCGGAAGTGCATTATATTTAGTTGGACCAACAAAAAGGATCCGTCTTTGACCAAGGCTTGTAGCTGCTCGAACACGAAACAAATTGTTACTACGGCGTGTTGTTCTAGAATGGGATATAGTTGGGAACTGTAGGTTATGGTGTACTGTGGATTTATACAAATTATCATGGATGAATAGCAACGTTTGGACATCACATAAGTATGTTATTGGTAAAACATTATGGTTTCTGTCAGAGTATAACAATAGACTCGAGAATAGTAAGGGTTTATTGAAAATGATTTTTAGGCATCTGTTTTGTAGAGTTTGGAGTTTCTTCAGATAAGAACTAGCGGCTCGCCCCCACACCGATACCAAGTAGTTGAGCTGTGAATGGATGTAAGCAAAATAAAAATTTAACAGCACACGCTGGGGAACAAAGGACTTGACTCTCCATAAAACACCGCAGTACGACGCCACGTGCTTGGCAACAAACTTTATGTGGTGAGCCCAGGTTAATGTGGGGTCGAAATATATGCCCAGATACTTGAAATAGTCAACTTTTTCAATAATATTGTGTCCAAGCTGGGGATGATGATGCGTTGGTATAATTTTCCTTGTGTATCGATTTCTAGTTGTAGACGCTCATTCTCAGACTTCAAGTCCTTGAAATCCGAAACTATTTAATCGAACTTCTCAGACAAGAAATTCTGCGAAGACTCCACAGCACTAGTAATAACCCTAACTTCATCCCGAACTTGTTGCATCTGCTCAGCTACCGCGGCAGAGACAGTAGCATTAAGTTTATTGCTCATTGATGAGATAAACGATTTTTCATTTTTATGCATATCAGTGATACGTTTGTAGATGTCAGTACACTTGACTGAACAAAAATAGGGGTTTTGTTTGGCTCGTCGAGCCGCTACACCCACTATACCCCGACATTTAAGATGAACAGACGTAAAACAGTACAAACATGTCGAAAGATCATTCTTGTCGGTCTCAGGCTGATGACAAATTCCACAGGACATTTCATCAGCCATACCATCCTGATCCATTACAATGATCAGCAATCTAGACGCAAGCACACAATAAACACAGATGACGATATATTTGATTACAACAATAAAAAAAAACTGAATGAAATGCACACCAAATATGGTAAAAAAAAACCCCAGGAGGGGAAAAAAAACCAAATAATTAAACTAATATTTAATGTTAGAGAAAATCGCCGAACTGCAAACCAATGACCAAAGCACGGCAACCGGCACTGGCCAAATTGTCGACAAGAATAATGGAGCACACCTACCTTGATCAATCGCACAGCCAGATGTGCGCCCAACCACCCACGGTTATCGTGGTAAGTGATTTATTGGATGAATGTTGTGTTTAGTGATGTATTTTTTTACTCGATTAATCAAAATAATCGATTAAAAGACAAAGTAATCGAGTATTTGTAATCGATTAACGGCCGTGCCACTAATCGAGCTAATCGATTAATAGCAATCAATTAATCGAGATCTATATCAGTTTGTAGATAACGTTTAGCCTTAGGCTGCAGATAGAGTGAGCGCGAGAAGCTGAGCCGAGCAGGTGACTGACGTTAGCAGAGACCAAAAGTGAGAGGCATGTTTGGATTTTCTGTAAATATATTTTTCGCTTTGATCAACATCAAGCTCGACTCAGCTTCTCGCGCTCACTCTGTCTGCAGCCTAAGGTTAAGCTCTATGACAGGACCAGACAACTTTGTATTCACTTTTAGAGTCAGTTTTGGACCAGATCTCGATTATTTGGAATTGGCATAAGTAAACACACGACTTTGAAATTCATGTTATCGCAGCGTGGAATAAAAGTGTTGTCAGAATCACCGTCATTGGTTTGTTTTGTGCTTAATGTGAGAGAAGATAATTTTTTTAATTGATTACTGTTTGCATTGATCTGTAAATGAAGTAAAAATAAAGTGTCACGCAATGTTTTGGTTCCAGAATCCAAGTTCTGAATTTAATTCTAGCATGCATGTTTTGAATTCTGAATATGAATGCTGAAAATGGATGTACCAGAATTATGAAGTGAAATCAGAATTCTAGAATTATGAAGTGAAATCAGAATTCCGAATGTAAATTAAGGATATACAGTTCCCAAATTTAGTCAAGAAATCAGTTCCAGAACCCGGAATTTATTAAAAGGCAGAGCAAATGTAAAAAGACTTGTTTATTGAACGAAGTAGTGAATTGGAGGCCCTTATTACCGGTATCACTACACGGTGAAAACCAAGTGAAGTGACTGTGACCCTTATTATGGATATCACTTCACGGTGGAAACCAAGTGAAGTGAATGTAGGTCCTTATTACGGAGGTCGCTTCATAGACAAAAGTAATTACTTGGATGAACTTGATGTCATTATGAACATCACGCCATCAACATTTTGTTGAAAAAAAAATTAGTTTTTTCCAACACAGTGACCACTTTACTATGCGTGATACTGGTAATAAGTAAAATCAAGTGAAGTGACATGTAAGTGAAGTGAATGTGAAAGTGGAAGTGAGAACGGTAATAAGGGCCGGAATGAAAATTTGTTCTTCAAACATCACGGATTACCTGGATTTGTTACATTACTGTAACTATGGACGACGTTAGGTTGTATTCTTAACACAATTAGCATTCAGTTCCTACATCATAGTTTCAATTTCTAAACCTGTAATCTGGATCTAAATTCTGAAACTGAATTTTTAAACAAAACTAAACCTGAAATGAAGCTCAGAATTTAGGTAGAATATAATCCAGGTTCTGAAATCAACAATTCTAGGGTAAGGGCTCCCTATTTAATCTCAGCTCCAATTTCCATCTCATTCCTTCACCTCATAACTTTGAACATTAGTCATATCTTTAAACGTACCAGAACAAAACTGTGGAACGTTTGAAAACATTTATTCTAGGTTTTGCCACACTTTCCAATTGAAAAAATAGTTAAAAACTACAAGGATCAGCCCCATGGGGTTGTTCGAACCATTGATGTGGAACAAGGCAACCAAAATTTCTAATGACCTACAATCAAACAGTTCAATCAATCGTCACACGTTTGAATTCGCAAATGCATGAGAGTCTGCTTAGATTGAACTTTGTTAGTAACCAAAACCGAACACGCGAACCCAGAATATAGACTTTATTTGTCGTGATTTGTATTTGTTTTGTAGCCGACAAAATTTAACCAATAGCCCAAATGTATGCAATTATATGTTTGTACACGATACGGATATCAATATTTAAGCTTGCGATACGGATATCGATATTTAAGCTTCTCTTCGCCAAACTTGTGTTCAAGTTTTGTATGCAAGCAGTTATTTTTATAGCGATTCTCTACCATTACAACCATTCTGCGATTTCGGTTGAAGCGAGTTTCTTATTATCAATCGAGTTCATCTTATATAAATTGAAAATTAATCTTATACACTCCAAATTTACCCTGGGGTAGTTGTCAATTTCTCAGGCGAAACGAAATAACATGGAATTTCATCCGAACTTGCATGACACAAGATCAGAGCATACCAATTAAAGCTTCAAATCGTTTTATGGCACTTTTTGTCTTGCTGTCTAACAACAACCTACCCCTAGCATGCTACTCATTGGACTGAAACGTTAGCTATAATTTTGCTTCTATTTATAGATTCGCGTGCTTCCAAAAGCTTCGCTTTTGATTCGATTGACCAATCAGAGCGATGCTTTCCCTTTGATATATCGCTTACTCCTTCAAAACCGTCGACTATGGCAGGGAAATCCGATATGCCGGAGATTTTTTGCAGACAAAATAGAACACTGCTAGCTATTAATCAACATTTCAATGATACACAATTGAAAATACATGCCTATGAACATTCAAATCAATACGTAGAAATATTTCCAATCAAATGGTGACATAATATTAATAATTTATATAAAATTGACTGAGCTGTAATTGTTCAAAACCTGACCACATTTCTACGTGTATTTTTCTTGAGTTTCTAGTTTGCACGCCTATATAGAAAACAAAAATGTGTTCCACATTAAAAACCTTCAACGATCGCTTTTTTCATTTAAAATAAACTCACTTTTTGATTTAGGAACCACTTTCGTCTGAAATTTTACAATTCATCATGTTTCTGTATATTTACTAATCGATTCGTCTAAAAACATGATCACTATTTCACATAATTACACAACTATTCAATGTTGGATGACTTTATAGTTAGTAATGTTCACTTTCCACTTGTTTATGCAACGATTAAGGACTTCTGAAATTACCTGATAAGCAATAAAAGCAATGAAAAATATGAGATGAAAATTTGCACTTAAATCACTTGATTGCGCTTTGTTTTCATCTCATTTCGTATCGCAAGGTTGCCAAGTTTTACCATAATGTCTTCTTTAAATTGTCATCAACAAGTATTTTTTGGTATCCGTGACATTAGTTTAATTATATCATTGACATTTATTTATAAATAAAACTGTTTCGAATATTACTAATATTACCAAATAGAGCGTGTTAAAGACTAATTAAATAACCATTGTGGCAAATCTAGTAGCACTGGTTTCATTCCGCTATACGTCACCATAACACTGTTAAATGTGCCAGATATTTTCATAGAAAATATGCATCTGCTCTATCTGTTTTCACTAATAAAATGAATCAAATTCAAATTCAAATCAAATTCAAATTGGTTTTAAATTCTAATATAAATGTTTATCAGTGTTCATCATGAAACATTTGCACAAAAGATTTCCATTTTAACATGTGATTTGTCCGTTGATTAATAAACTTTTAAAGAAGTACTGCAATCAAATACTAATAGATACTCAGAGAGAAAAGTCTAACGTTTTACTTCTCACTTTTTATGAACCTTTACAAATCTGTATTAAATTTAGAAAATCTGTAATCTGATTTAACGAACGCGAACGCAAAAATCTATACAATACAGATAAATCTGTATGAATGGCATCTCTGATTCTGCATTTTGTTTTAAGAAGGGCTAATGCCTAAATAGTAACTATTTATTTTTTGTTTTTTTAAGTTCTCCAAATTAACTGCAGAGTAAATTTTTAAATTTGAAACGAAAGGTAATAAAAACGATCCAAAAAATTTTAAACGTCGAAATGATTCCTAACTGTTTTTTAAAATATCATGTGTTGTGTCATAGTTGGCATTAGGCCCTTTTTAATGAAAATTCTGACATTTTGAACCTGAGAGTGTAATAGTGCAATATTTTGGTTTTGATTACTGTCGCCATTGCTAATTTATGGGATGAATAAAGGACCAACGATAGGATGAATATAAAACCTTTGAGATGAAATTATGAGCACAGTAGTGACATATCAGAAGTGTTTTTAGCTGATTTTTAAATTATTATTTTAATTTCCTAGGAATGTGAATCAATTCCCAATGTGGAGCAAGGCGAATTAAGCAGAAATATGAAAAAATCGTAGGGATTTCGGTGGCTGAATCAGGTTTTTAAGGTAACGTCCTTACAAATGAGATGAAATAAGGAGCCCTTACCACCACGTTTTCTCATATTTTTGCTTGATTATTCGGTCGATTAATTGCATTATTCGATTAGGGTGTAATAATAATCGATTACACTAATCGACTCTTCTTTTATTAATCGAAAATCTAATAATCGATTATTACGAAAAATCAGATATCACTAGTTGTGTTTTGCGAGGAAAACTTCATTTAAGAATAAATATATTACTATAAAACTACATGAGCGTTTTTATAGCAAAATTGACGTTTTGTAGCAATGCAAGCAAAACTGAGTGGTGATGCGTTGCTGTATACCCAAAGGCGTACTCTATAGCAGTGATCCGTTTCACTTATACTTAGCTCAGTTTGGATTTGTGATGTTCGTATTGATCAATAATTGCTAAATTTGAAATTGTTTTGAAAATTTTAACTTCTGAAAAATCGAAAGCATTATTATTGTCCTATAACATCAGAGCAAATATAAAAATCATATCAAGATGGATATTTTATCTGGATGATAAAATACTACCAGAATGTCCAGAATGGCACAGTGATCCCAAGATGGCGTAGAACCCAAAAAAATTCTCTTTTCATTCACGCAGAAAAAATAATTTTAAATTTAAACATATTTCACTTTGAATACAAAGTTATTTTATTTTGAATCATTTCATTTTCATTTCCCTTTAATTCAAATACATTTGATATTTACCTCAAAGCAAATAATTTTTGTTGCTACACGCACAGAAATAAATGAAATAAACATTAAATTAGAATATATTGTGCTTCGAATTCAAATATAGGGAAACAGAGGTATTTTGGCACACCTAACAAACTTTATGGATTTATTCAATGTTAAGTAACCCATGTTGCATCAATTTGAAGCTACTCACATTAAATTACCTATTGCGGAAAGGTTTTTTCAAACATATTGCAACATTTTGTGGATACTTTTACAAAGTGGGCCAAAATAAAATCAACCCTGAAGTGGGCCAAAATACCTCTGTTACCCTATTTCATTTCAATCTGGACCTAATTTCAATTCACTTAGAATCAAACACAATTGTTATTTGATTCAAAGTATATAAGTTTTGTTAGTATAAACAATAAAACATTTTAAATTCAATTTATGTTCATTTGTTTTTTTTTCAAAATCACATTTTCTAAAGAAAAAATTTTTCGTTCATCTTATGCAGAATAATCGGAACAATCTAGAGTCATCTAGGTAGTTTTGCGTTTCTCTATAGAAAGGTATTAGAATCGCTGAAAAACCCGACTTTCGAACGGAGCCTCGGAGACCCATAGTGTTATATACCATTCGACTCAGTTCGACGAGATCGGAAAATGTCTGTGTGTGTATGAGAGAGAGAGAGTGTGTGCACTTTTCGAAGATATTTTAACGCGTTCAATTTTCTCAGAGATGGCTGAACCGATTTTAGCAAACTTAGGCTCGTTTGAAAGCTACTGTCGGACCATTGATCAAGTTCGAAGACCGAATGGCTGTTACTTTTGGTTCCGGAGATATAATGGTATAAGTGACGTAACCGACAAAACACGTTGTTTTTTAGCTCTCTAATGTATATAAGGGTGCCAAAATTTTGGGATCACCTCTAATTTTGTTGAGCGCTATTGTTCAAAAGTTCAAGCACCTCGAAAAAAGTCCCCATGCAAAATTTGAGCTAAATCGGACGTATGTAACGAGTGCTACCCGGCGGGTAAGGTTTGAAAATGTTACCATAGGGCGGCGTACATAAGATTTCCGAAATTGAATATTTTTTATGTCAAACGTTTTAGAATTGCATGAAACGTCGAGATTTAGTATCATCTCAGAAAAAAATTGTTTTTTGGAAAAATCGACTTTCTGGGACTAAATCACGAGTACGACGTTTCAAGCAATTCTAAGACTTTTGGCAAAAAACATTTGTTTTAGATTTCGGAAATTTCATGTACACTCGTGATGAGTTATCACTTCCTCGAGAGCGTCCATTTTTCTGTTTGAATGGTGTAACAAAATGGCTTTTACACGCAAAATTGAATCTTAGCAAAAGTGATGATAAATAAATCAAAATCAACTAATAGCAATGATTGATTTAATGGCAATATTTCAGCATCCATATTTTCTGGTATTCGTTTCAAGGACGAGAAATTTTATTAAACTTCCATGAATTTGAAGCTACGACAAAATATATTTGATTCAGTTGAATTCAAGAGTAAACACATTAATTTCCAATATATAATATTACTTCAATAATAAAATATTTGTTGGAGCATAATTTTTAATTTGAATCTATACCACGACATATTTGATTTAAATACATTTACCGTACTGTAACAAACATTTGGATCGAATAAATTTAAGACTCAATAAAATTTTCAAATTTAAATCCATATCTCAATATATTTAAATATAACTTGCATTACCACACTGAATTTAATTTAAAGAAAGTTCTATTTTAATCAAACTTTAATCCCAAAATAATTTTATTTGATTCAAACATCTGTTTGAAGCTGACTCAATATATTAGAATCTAATGTGTTCTATTTTTCTGGGTGTATGAATCCTGATTGCTATTATATTTTCCAAGCAACTTCAAGTCTATGAATCAGTTCCTGCTTTCGTTTAACTGGAGGTCGTTTTTGTCAACTTGCGATAGTAACTTAGCGGCCAAATTATGGACGAATGTAGTTTTATATTCCATTGATCAGTTCGTACCAAAAAACAGCACCGCAAACCAGCTTATCTCCCTTGGTCCAATCGTACTTTGAAGCAATATAAGTGCGCCAAGAGATCTGCTTTGAAAAAACTCTCTAAACGGCCATCGCTCCAGCTGAGATCTCATTATATGTATCTTAATAGTCGATATAAACGACTAAACAAAATTTTGCATCACGCTTATTTACTTCATGTGCAACGAAATTTAAAAAATAACCCTAAAAGCTTTTATAATCACGTTAACGAACAGCGTAAGGAAATTGGATTACCAACTCATATGACACTCGGTAAACTTCAGTCATCAACCCTAGTCGATACCTGTAATCTATTTCGAAGGCACTTCAGTAGTGTTTTCTCTAAAGAAGTCCTCAACAGCGATTAGGTATCCGAAGCAGTCATTAACGTTCCTCGTTGTTCCCCTATTGGACCTCACCCTCGTATCACAACGAACGTGATGATAACGGCTTGTTCCGGGTTGAAATGTTCTACTATCGCTGGACCAGATGGTATTCCTTCAATAGTATTGAAAAGATGCCTGAACAGTCTCCTAACGCCACTGACAATACTTTTCAACGCATCTCTCGAGTCGGGAGTATTCCCCGATTCCTGGAAGAAGTCATATATCTTCCCAGTGTTTAAAAAAGGCAACAAATCCGACATAACTAACTTTCGCGGAATTACTTCACTTTGCGCTGTCTCAAAGTTATTTGAAAAAATTATTCTTGACTTTTTAACCCACAATTGCAACGACTACATATCTAAAACGCAACACGGATTTATGCTTAAACGATCAACATCTACAAATTTAGTATCCTTCACTTCAATTATCATCCAATCCCTACAATCACGCATACAGGTCGACGCAATTTACATTGATTTCACGGCAGCGTTTGATAAAATACACCATCAAATAGCAATAGCCAAACTTGACAGGCTTGGCTTTAATGGTGCTCTACTGGAATGGATGCAGTCATATCTAACTGGTCGTGAGATGTCTGTGAAAATAGGAAATAGGATAACAACACCATTTGCTGTTAGTTCTGGAGTTCTTCAAGGAAGGCATTTAGGGCCGTTCATATTTTTACTCTATCTCAACGATCTCAACTTCACTGTAAAATGTTTCAAGCTATCATTCGCTGATGATTTCAAACTATATCAGCTAATAAATAGTCTGGATGACGCATGCTTTCTACAAGCTCAACTTGATGCTTTTGCAAAAGGGTGTCATGTCAACAGGATGGTACTGAATGCCTCCAAATGTTCCGTTATATTCTTCTTCCGAAAGCGCTCAGTAATTTTGTATGACTACAACCTCTCGCAAAGCGTTCTCAAACGTGAATCGTTTCTGAAAGACTTAGGAGTAATCTTAGACAGCAAACTTGATTTCAAGAACCACGTCGATTACGTAATTTCAAAGGCTTCCAAACTCTTAGGTTTTTTGTTTCGAATTGCTAAAAGTTTTTGTAACATACACTGCTTAAAAGCCCTTTATTGTGCACTGGTCCGGTCAATCCTCGAATATGCATCTATTGTTTGGTCACCTCATTACCAGTCTGACATCGATCGTGTTGAAGCTATTCAACGTAAATTCATTAGATTCGCTCTTCGCATTTAACCTTCCAAGCTACGAGGATCGCTGCTGCCTTATTGACTTGGATCTGCTGTTTGTTCGAAGGAATGTTCACAAGGCCGTTTTCATAGCGGACTTAATTCAATCGCGTATCGATTGTGCTGATCTCTTACGGTTGGTCAATTTCGACATTCATCTTCGCAGTCTTCGTTCACACCCGTTGGTAGAACCAACTACGGGTATAATGAGCCTTTTTCTAGTATGTGTCGTTTATTTAATAGTTGCTCCGATGGATTCGATTTTCATTTATCCCGAAATGCAATAAAGCGATTGTTCCGAGATTCCTTATCTATCTAGTTGTAGAGCTAGGGCAATTTTACAAGCGAATACTATACAGCTATTTGTAATGTAATTCAGTTTAATCGAAGTCTTATATTGTACCATTTGTAAACTAACTATTTCGCTCGCCTAATTAACCCGGTCGTTGTTTCCTCTTTTTTCTGTCTTTCACCATCCATTTTGTTTTATCATTAATTAGATCTATATGCCGATTTTAGCCCCGACGTTTTACCTTTTTTTATATATATAAAAAATAGGTATAGAATTCGCTCAAACTTTCGAAAAATTTTCCGAGGCCCGAAGGGCCGAATGTCATATACCAATCGCTTCAGCTCGACGAACTGAGCAAATGTCTGTGTGTGTGTGTATGTGTGTGTGTCTGTATGTGTGTTGTCAACTAAGAGGTCGAGATCTCAGAGATGGCTGGACCGATTTTGATCAAACTAGTCGCAAATGAAAGGTCTCCCCGTCACCCAAAACGCTATTGAATGGTTTTGAGATCGGATGTTTACTTTTTGAGTTATACGAAGTTTTATGTCAAAATTTTCAGTTTTTTGGCAGTATCTGTCACATTTGACCTTGAAAACAAAATATGTTTCCAGACTTAGATTTCGCTCGGTAATACCTATCCAACAAGCCATAGATTGTTAAAATCCGTCCATTTTTAACGGAGATATCGATATTTTTGTGTAAGCCTTATTCTAGTAGAAGGAATTTTGAGCGCTGTATGAAAAAGCAATGCTTGGGAGCAACATGAAACACGATTTTTTATACTGTCACATATAATTGTTTCTAAGTACCAACAAGACTGTGTACAGCATCCTTTTTTATGACAATTTGCCTCGGACCAATTTTAGCACGATTCATTTTTAGCAACATAATCTTTCGAATATGGCATATGTAAACCAGATGATACCAGCATTATCGAGTTGGAAGTAATTCCATAATTATATTGATTTAAATTATTTATAGCAATAAATGCTGGAAGAACATGACTTCCATATACCATACGACTCAGTTCGTCGAGATCAGCAAATGCGTGTGTGACAAATAATTTCACTCAATTTTCTCGGAGATGGTTAAACCGTTTTCTACAAACTCAGATTCATATGAAAAGTCGTATACTCCCAAACAAGGTTCCTGAATTACGTTTGGATCCGACTTCTGATTGCGGAACCACAGGATGATATGTGAAACGAAATTAAAATAATGCAATTAATTTTTCTCGTAGATGGCTGAACCGATCTAAGATTCAAATGAAATCTAAGAATCATCTATGATTCAAATGAGAGGTCTTTAAATCCTATAAAACCTCTTACTTTTTAGTCAGATCCGACTTCTGGTTTAGAAAATGCAGGGTGGTTAGTATAAAAATGTCCATTTCACATAAATTAATCAGGTTTATCGGGTTTGCAGATTTGGATAGTCGATTACCAAATAAATTTATTTCAGTATATTCAGATTCGGAATATACCCCCAAATTTTAAATCGCACTACAATTTCTCAAAGATGTCTACACACTCCTCAGGTGAATTTAACTGATTTCGGCTACACCGATTTTAGAATTCCGGTTCCAGTATCGAATCGATTCTCAAAGCTCAATAATTTTCTCAAAAAAGACCAAATCGAACTTCAGAAACAAATATTACAGGACTTAAGGTCCCATACAAAATCGGTGAATTTTATCCGATTCTGGAATTACAGATGATGAGTTTATAAATTTCATGTAAATTGTTTGGCGTAATAATTTATGGCCATTCGAATCATTTTGGGCTATGTTAATTCCTGAATACCGGCTCTGGAGTACCATAAATAATGACGAAAAACTCTAAAGTGGAACTTACTTCGACATCTCATGGAATGTTCAATCGATTGTCACACGCTAAGATTGAAATTCGATATGTTTTGCAGTTTCGGCATTACAGGGTAATGAGTGATTAAAATCTCAATTTGCCGTTTAAAACGACGATAATTAAAATAATGTCTTAAAAAATTAAACACCTAGGAATATCCATGCAAAAACACATGCGTATTGATAAAAAAGGTATCATCTCACTGCTAGGTGGATTAATCACCTTTTTTCTGTCATCTTACATCTTTTTGATAACTAATTAGATCTACATGCTGATACTAACCCCGTTGTTCGTTTGCGCTCGTTTAGGATCCCCTCCGCCAACCCTTGTATACCATTTATCTATCCACTTTTTATCTATCCAGCCGAATTCGTTCTGCAAGGCGGAGATGGCAGTTCAGTTCGAACTGCTTAAAACACTGATGAGTCGAAGGCAAAACGTGAAGGAGAATCGTAGTTCGAAATTTGGAAATGTTTAACTGAGAAATAATCTCTTCAGAATACATTTTATTTCTTCCATTTTGTGTTGTAACGGGATTTAAGTTTTCTTTTCATGGCTTTATAATCTAGTTCTGAGAAATAACTGTAGTGCATTTTTTTAAACTGCTTTCGCAACATTTCGTTTCAAGACTTCTTTTCTCAAGTGGCACAAATTAAAGGCTGTCATCCTATTTTGCATTGAATACCTGATCCATGTGAGAAAACGTGAATTTTCTTAAGATTCAGGTTCAGTTATGAAATTGCTTCTGTTAAAAAATAAGCGGGTGGGTAATGCCAGAGACATAACTGATTAAAGTGAATACGAATAAAATGTACAGTCCAGTTTCTTAGATGTTAAATGATTCTAAGTCTGGGTTCTGAACCTAAATTCTGAAACTCAAATTTTGATGCTAGATTATGGAACTGAAATCTGAGCCAGAACTCAGAAACTGAATTTCGGATCTGGATTGTTAAACTGATCACTAAAATTGTGTTGTGGAACTGAATTTTGGACCGAGACCAGAGGATTCTGGTTCGGAACTGAGTTCTGAACCTGAATCCAAGCATTGGACTCTGGACCTAAATTCTCATTTGTAGCTGCATTTTAGTTACAGAACTCCGGTCCAGGATTCAGTTTTCGGATCAGATCCAGAATTTAGTTCAAAAATCTGCCTGAGTTTAGTGTTATCTGGTTCGATTTCGGTATGCAGTTCTAGAACTTCAAGTTCGGAACTCACTTTTAGAATTCTGAATCTGAATACCGGACTGGAATTTTGGATCTGAATTCGGCTTTGAACCTCAATTTCAGTTCTAGAATTCAGTATCAAAATTCAGATCCAAGTCTTGATTTCATTTCCGAAAATTAGCTCGAGAGTCCAGGTCAGAGCTTAAAATTGTCACGCATTCTCAATGAAAGAAACCATTCCAGCAGTCTCATTTTCAATGCTCTACGGTCTCATTCGTAAATGACCGACACCAGAACAAACGAAGAGAGACGAAGCATTTTCGTTTCTCATCGAGAAAATGAGAGAGCATAATTGCCAACGTCACTCTTTCCTCTGTGACAAGACGAAACAAAACTAACGTCTTAAGGTAGCAACAGTGGAATTTCAATTCTCATTCTTTCATCAATGTTTTGCAAATCGGTGACTCTTGGCTATAAAAAGTGACTAAAATATGGCAAATCGAAGTAATTACATACCATAACTTCTTTGGAAATCAAAACTACTACAAATTCGAGCACCAACAGTTAAAACTTATTGTGAAACCTTTTTCTGTCGTTTTCAATTCTCACAGCTTTGGTTGAATATCGACACTGCACTATGGGATTTTAACTGAAAACTGCAAAAGACTGAAAGGGCAAATGAGTGAAAAAACACAATTTTGAAACTACTGTCCCGCTTATGCCATTGACTGGACATGCACGGAACCGCAAATCAACCTAATTTTAAATACATTCCACCCAATTTGGGGGTTTCGTTCAATAACCTAATTTTAGGTAAAGTGGCTCTAGGTAGTTTTCGTAAGACACGTGCAAAAAAATACTCAAAGATGAGTTATATTTACTCTATAGTTGAGTCATATTGATTCAATTTCAAGTTAATACGGTTTACTTAATTTTAGCTTATTGAACGAAACTCTCGCTGTTGGGTGGTTTTGCTCTTTGTATTTTGACAACAATTGAAGGAGCGAATGAAAGGAAGTACTCAAAATTAAGTAAAAAGAAGTCAAATAATAGGTAGTTTTTATTTTCCGTGTGGATTTCTTTGTCATAGTTTGCAAGCGAAGCTGAGAGTGACAGTAATTTCTTGTCATTTTCGTCTATTTTTCAGTCAATGAAAATGACTTTTATTAGCTCTGGTCCAGGTCTAGAATCAAAATCCTGTTCTCAACTCCAGACTTCGGTTCCAAAATCCAGAATTTCTCATTTTTTCATGATACACAAATCGAAAAGCAATATTCCTCGAACGGATGAGCGATAGGAAACATTATTATGTTCCGGTTTCCAGATCCTCGGATGCACCACAAAACTCATGGACTTCTCGAGTGAACGTTTCAACAAAGTCCAAAACTTAAATATTAGAAAGTCTCCATTCACAGTCTTTATTCGTGGAAACTGAGGAAAAGTTTTGAGCGATATCGCAGAACGAGTAAATACTTGACCGCTACAGTATGACGAGTGCATAATATTTAGTCGAAATAGTAGATTTATATTGTAGTGACTTATTGAAATCATCCTCTAAGCTCTATTTTACAAATAAAGTATGTTTATTCATTATTCTATAGATTATATCAAATCTTTTTAAATCGTCAAACAAAGAACAACAGATTTCACACGCGTTTTTTTGTTCCACTTTATTCTTATTACTTACCACGACAAATAATGTTGATTGGTTATATTGATTGATCTGGGCAGCCGACTACTGAGAAAAAAATAAAAATTTATCTAGTTTAAATTTATGGTTTGATAAGTAAACAGATCTATCCGTATCAGGAGTTGAGTGATAAAAAAATTATAGGTGATCAAACAAACAAGCATTTTAATACTATTTTTCATTCAATTTTGTAAGTCTTGAAACATTTTTGAAAAAAAAACTTACTTACTGAACGAAGAGGTAATTTAGTAAATGAGAATGGAATGCAGATTGCAGAAACAGATTTTTTTCAGGATGTCAGAATTCAATAGTTTTCTCCACTTAGCCATTAACAATAAGTTAAGTTTGCTTAGAATTTAACCTGGTGAGTTTCTCAAGTAAATGAAACCGATTTTAAATTTCTATACCTTGATATAGTTGACTTTATTTCAGCAGTTCTTAGGTTTGTTAAAGGTAACTGTGACTATATTTTAACAGTTGGTATCCTACTTCGTTGTGGATCGTAACATTTCGTAGAGCGTTTCGTGTTAGCAAAGCCTACACGAGCAACAGCTTCTTGCAGTTATCTGAGTATTCCATCTGTACATCAGCTCACTTAGTCTAGCTTTACTAAATTCCTACTAACTAGCTTATTGTACTATTGTAACTTCGGTAAATAAATACTTCCTATGCAAAACATACTGAGGATCATCATCATCATCGTTACCTTCCAGCACCTCAATTTTGAATCTATGCACATTTCAACCCGGCCGGCCACGCACAAATAACAGACGCGATGGCAATCACTTCCTACAGTGCCACGTCACGGTACTTACGGAAGTCGTCCGACTCATTCCCCAGCGATTGTCGGCTGTTTTTAGCACTGTTGAGATATACATTGCTGTAACCGTAGCCAATGGTTGCGTGATGCATTCCATTGTAGGCTGCCCGGGGTTCACCCGGATGGTGATGATGATGCTGGTGGTGGTGGTGGTTAATAGGATGATGCGCTGCGGTGAAGTAACCTCCACCGGCCGGCTGGGTTCCCGGCGGTGGGAAGTTGTTGTGATGCATCTGATAGATCTGGTAGGGATGCATGTGATATTGGAAGTACGCCGGTGGATATGCACTGTAGGCCGGATTATACGCAATCACATTCCACGGATTCTGCACGTAGTTCTTGAGAAGATTATTTCCGTATCGGTACTGAGCAAAATCGTTCTTTTTGTATGGCAGTGGCGACTCGGACAGGGTGATATTGCCTAGGTTTTCCAAGGATACGCAATTTCTACCGAGTATTTTGTTGTTTTTCGTTGACTCGATCGTATAGTAGATGGGATCGTTGTTCGCACCCGTCGGTTCAGTGTTGATATCGATCACACTGCTTGTGTCTTTGATTATTTTATTGGAACTGTCATTCAGTTTGTTGTTGATCTTGTTCTTAAGATTGTTATTCAACACGCTGTCCGTCTCGTCAGTTCCCTTTTCTTTGGCATTTTTCTTCTCGTTGCTTGTGAGAAACTTGGGCGGGAATATGAACCGTAGATCCAGTAGCGATTGTGTCTTTTTGCATTCCGTACCCAACTCCGGTGGTGGCGGTCCGATGTACTGGGAAGGATTCAAGCCAAAAATACTAGCATTGAATTCACTCTGCGATCCGTACAGGTTGTTATACGCCGTGTACTGTTGAACGATATCGGCCGAATTGGTTTCGTGAGGGACATAACCAGGATTGTCGAACCCGGTCGAAGGCCGCCTGCTCGATTGGCTCCGTTTGCTGGCTCTCAGCGAGTTCATTCCGTTGGTGGCATTGAACGGAGTGGCCGGCGTCGGTGTGGTCAACTGCAGTCGTGATGCGAGCGATTCCAGCTGTGCCAGGACCTTTTTCTCCTGACGCCATCTAAAAGTAAAAGTGGAAGTTCTATTATGAGAATTGCTAAAAACGAATATAAACTAAAATGTCGAATAACAAAAAATCGAATGACAAAACGTCGATGATATCGATGAAGTTCGATAAAACAAAAGGCTGAATACGTCAAATGGACAAATACGAAAATCAACAAAACGTCGAATATAACGAAAGATCGAATGTAACAAATAGTCGAATAACCATAAGGTCGAAAGGGACAAAAAGGGTAAAGCCGAGGCAAAGTATACGGCCCTAAAAGTCGATAATTGGCTATAGGAGCAAAATTATTGCGAAGTGTTTATTCCCAAATTTTAATTGTCGTTGGTAATCACTATCACTTTACGTAATTGCACTTCATAATTATTTGTTGAAATAAGCAGTGTCAATTGCTAAAAAATAAATTGCTGTAGGAAAACTACTCTCAAATTATTCATTCGTCGTGCTGCCTAACAAGATGTCGATTGGTCATTCGAAACTGAGGCAGTTACTAAAAAGACATTATGAAATGCTAAGGATAGTGTCCCAGAGCACAGAAAATAGATATACAGGCTCACATATGGATTGTATGTAAAATTTGCACTTGCAGATTTGGATACCGCTTTCACATGAGACACAATTTTGGGTGCAACATTCACCGCACGCTAGATTTTTGTTTTGCTGTTGGTTAAAATGATAAATCTGTTTTTGTTTTATTCCGATCGAATTCTCGTGTGATTTATGCGACATGGAACAAAAAGTTATCTTTAACACTTAGGAAAATTTTGTGATAAGTGTTAAAATTATTGTACACTGGAACCTCAATTTACGCGCAGAGCAGGTGGTGCGTAAATTAAATGAAACATCGCGTTATTTCAAATTTCTCGCGTAAAACAAGGTTTTTCAAATTTCATTTTATTTCAATTAAAACGCGTATATAATCTTCGCGTAAATTGAGGTTTTAGTGTAGTTGAAATATTTATATACCAGATAGGAAGATTTTGTTATCGTTCCGGAACGTAGTGGAACGCGATCTTGGTGTATAGTCGAATAGCAAATTTGAAATTTAAACAGGATTTTGAAAATTTTTGTTCGAGCCTGTAAATCTGTTTTCTGTTCCCAGAGGTATTCAGTAGTCATCTATTTTCCCACACATATGTACTAGTCACAGACACTGGAATCAAACAGACAAGATTTGGAGATATTCCTAAATATTACTACGCATGATATATAATGATCCTTTCGATTCATACATTTGAGGAAACCTTCTGTTCATAATAAATTAACAAGAATCAAAAGTTCAGTCGTGTCATGTATGTTTCATTTCTATTACTTTATCAGTTTCAAACTAATCTGATTTCGAAGCTGACTGTCAAAAAGCCCGAAGATCTGTCGGTATCCGAAGGATCCTTTGTCTGAGAGCGATTTCGATGAACTTTTGGAAGACTTCACAAAACCATTTCTTTTGCAGAATTTGCATAGCGAACATGGCCGAATACTGTTGTTTTCAGCCAGTGAAAATTTGTCGGTGTTGAACAGTCGTTCGCACCGCATGCGTATAGCTCTTGGCTCCTGGAAATTTTATCAGGCTACCTACAGTTTAATTGATTCAAGGTTTCAGTCTTTTTCAAGGCTACCTGAATCACTAACAGTCTTTTTAAAGACTAACAATTAGTCAGCCTTACGTGACATTTCTTACATGAAACTTCTTTATCATTTCATAAAGACAATTGAAGTTTCAATTTAATAATTGACCCTTTTGAGGGTTAGTTCTGACTCCTACTGCGTCCATTAGTTCATCTAATAGCAAAATTTTAATAAAAATGATGTACTGATACAAACAAACTCAAAATAGGTTACGAAATCTACAACAAAATGTATAAAAATTTAAGCTTATCTTTTAATTCATAGTAGTTAATCGCTTGGTTCAAATAATGTTCTTAAGTAGATTTAATAATAAATAACGAAATAGCTAATATGACATTTAAAAAATAAGAGGAATATGTTTTATTAAACTCAAATCGCTGAGACTATATTAGTATTATATTAGGTTAAGAATTCTATGTAAAAGTGATGATACGGCGAAGAAAAACTTATGTAAATTGCCTTAAGAAATAAACGTATTTATGAAAAAAAAAATTAGTCAGCCTTTCTCAAGGCTATTCAAAGAGTGATATTAAAGTGACTAAGAAATTAATCAGCCTTTTTTAGAGCTAGCTATTCAAGGAACTATTCTTCGAACAAATCAGTCTTTATTAATACTTTTCCAAACTAGGAGTCTAATCGAAGACTAATTTAGCCTAGTTAATTTAACTTAAAATTTCATCCATTTCAAAAATGCCTGCTTCCAATCGGAAAGGCAACAAGCCTAAGGCTAAAAATAATTCAATACGGAATAAATCACAATCCGTTATTCAACATTTTTCTAATAACATTCACGATCTTATAGAATCTGAATGTAAAAATAAAAGACAACGGACGAATTTCCCTTCCGTTGATCCTATGCCGTCTAACAATATTTACGAGATTCTTCCTGAATCCGATTGTAGCGACATAGAAGAAAATTCTTCAAAAATTCCCAAAATGGACGCTTGTCGTTCTGGGAAGAAACAACAATCTATGCCACCAGTGACGGTGATGATTTCCGACTTCTAAGCATTCCGTACTGAGCTTTCTACTTTTCTCCCGGAAGTAAAAGTTGCATTTCAAATCGGACGAAGAGAAGAATGTCGAGTCTTGGTTGATGAATTGGAAGATTACGAACGTCTTATCCGATATTTGTCCGAGAAACTTCATAAATTTTATTCATATGATATTAAATCAGACAGACTCTTCAAGGCTGTCTTGAAAGGCTTATCAAATGATCAAAGTATTGATGAAATTAAAAATGAGCTAAAAGAATTGCTTGGTTTTGCCCCTTCCCAAGTAATACTTATGAAAAAAATAGCGAATGGTACTTCTTAACCACGCTCTGGAATTTCCCATGAACTTTACTTAATACACTTCAATCGAAGTGATGTAAACAATTTGAAAACTTTAGAAAAAGTACGTTTCAATTCATTGGGAACATTATAAACGGCATAGTCGTATTGCAAACTTAACGCAATGTCGTCGTTGCCAAGGCTTCGGTCATGGAACCAAAAATTGTCATATGGATATACGGTGTTTGAATTGTGGTAAATCGCATTCAAAAGACGTTTGTCCAATGAATGAAACCACTGATAAATTTTCATGTACAAATTGCGATGGAAATCATAAATCCAATTATTTGAAATGTCCTGTCAGGGAAAACATTTTAAACGCTCGTTCGCTTAGACAACAAATCAAATCAACGACCTTAAATTTACAGAACATACCTTAAAATCAAAAAACTGTTACAAATGCCACGCCTAATTCTTCTAAGGCACTTATTTCTTCGAATTTAAAACAAAAAACAGGTACGCCTTCCAATTCGTCTTCTAACGAAAACAATTTATTGACAGGTAGATCGACCTCGTCATCATCTTCTTCTAATGTCAGTTATGCTAGTATAACAGGTAGAAATCTACCACTTAATTCTTCTAATGTAAATAATCAAAACACAGGACCGCCGTGCAGCTCATCTTCTAACGAAAACAATTATTAATAGGTAGATCGGCCATATCATCTTCTTCTAATGGCAGTCTACCTACAAATATTCCTTCAATGCCATTCGCTTCTTCAAATGAAGTTGATTTAGGCGATATAACTGAAAATAAAATGATCTACCTACAAGATCAACTTTTCCAAATGATCATCCAAATGAATTTGACTTCATCTCTTTTTGAAGCATTTCAAATCGGATGACAATTTGCAAATAATATTATAATGAATTTAAAATTTAACAGTGATGGTAAATAATTATTTGAATATTTTAAATTGGAATGCTCGATCTTTAAAATCGAGTGAAGATGAATTTTCTAGTTTTCTCAAAGTTCACAAAATTCATATTGCCATTGTGACAGAAACTTTTCTTAAACCAAATATCAAATTGAAAAGTAATTCACATTATTTTTGTCCAACGGCAAATTAAACATCGAATTTTACCTTCTTTCAATACTAAAGTTATTGAAAGCTTGGGAATCGAAGTTGAAACCATTCATGGAATTTATTTCATCGCTGGAGCATATTTGCCATTCCAATGCACCGGCGCACAATTAAATTTCTCTAAAGGCGATTTGCAAAAACTCACAAAATATCGACCGAAATTTTTCGTGATAGGGGACTTAAATGCTAAGCATGTCCAGTGGAATTGTAGGCAAAATAACAGTAATGGTAAAATACTTCATAATCAACTCTCAGCTGGTTACTTCATAGTTCTTCATCCCAGTAATCCGACTTGTTTCTCTTCCGTGAAAAACCCGGCTACAATTGATCTGGTTCTAACGGATCAAAGTCACATTTGTAGTGAAAAGATTACACATGCTGACTTTGACTCAGATCATCTTCCTGTAACATTCAGACTTTCCAACGAAGATATAATTAATCCAATTAGTTCTATATTCAACTATCATATTGGATTACAGATCTCACATTGAAAATCATGTGGATCATGAAACTATTTTAGAAAATTCTGCAGACATCTACACAGCAATTGATAATTAGAATCATTACATTATCGAAGCTAGAAATCTTTCAATTCCCAAAGCCCAAACTAAATTAAATTCTCCTATCATCGATGACAATCTTCAATTCTCGTGATCCTGCTATAAAAAACATAGTTAAGGATTTACAAAAAGAAATTAAACATAGATTTACTCTTTTGCGAAATGAAAATTTCGCTAAAGAAGTTGAACAAATTAAGCCATATTCTAAACCTTTCTGGAAACTTTCTAAGGTTCTTAAGAAACCTCAGAAACCAATTCCTGCTCTCAAGGAAGGAAATCAAATACTTCTTACAAATGGCGAAAAAGCTCAAAAACTTGCTCAGCAGTTTGAGAGTGTCCACAATTTTAATTTGAACGTTGTGAGTCCTATTGAAAATGAAGTCTCACTGAAATATGAGCATATTTCAACCCAAGTGTTATCACACGATGACATTATTGAGACGAATTTTGACGAAATTAAATCAATTATAGGGAAACTCAAAAACATGAAGGCTCCTGGTAATGATGGAATTTTTAATATTCTTATTAAAAATCTTCCCGATGTTGCCTTGACTCCTGGTTAAAATTTTCAACAAGTGTTTTACATTAGCTTACTTCCCAAAAAGATGAAAAAACGCCAAAGTAATTCCTATCCTCAAACCTGATAAAAATCCAGCAGAAACATCAAGTTATCGACCAATTAGCTTACTTTCTTCTATCAGTAAACTTTATGAAAAAATTATCTTGTCGAGAATGATGTCTCATATAAATGAGAATTCAATTTTTTTACCAGAACAGTTTGGATTTCGTCATGAACATTCAACTACTCATCAACTTGTCAGAGTAACGAACGTGATAAAAGCAAATAAATCTTCTGGGTTATCCACTGGAGTTGCTTTTCTAGACATAGAAAAAGCATTCGATAGTGTTTAATAGCAAAAATGTCTGATTTCCAGTTTCCTATTTATTTGATCAAAATGATTCAAAATTATTTAACTGATCGTACTCTTCAGGTTAGCTATCAGAATTGTAAATCTGAATTTCTACCCGTACGAGCCGGTGTTCCGCAGGGTTCGAGCGTAGCTCCAATCTTGTATAATATTTTCACTTCTGATCTTCCAAATCTACCCGTTGGTTGTCAGAAATCGCTATTCTGTGACGACACAAGTCTGTTAGCCACAGGTAGAAATCTAAGAGTGATCTGCAGTCGCCTACAAAGAAGTTTAAATATTTTCAGTGATTATCTGCCAAAATGGAAAATTAAACCAAATGCAGCAAAAACGCTATTAATTATCTTTCCTCATAAGCCAAGAGCTTTATTTCTCAAACCAAACAATAATCACATTCTAAAATTGAATGGCTTGGAATTGACATGGTCTGATCAAGCTAAATACTTAGGTTTAACGTATGACAAAAAACTCACTTTCAAGGATCACATTGAAGGAATCCAGGCAAAGTGTAATAAATATATTAAATGTTTATATCCTCTTATAAACAGAAATTCTAAGCTCTGTCTAAAAAACAAATTGTTAATTTATAAACAAATTTTCAGACCAGCCATGCTTTATGCGGTACCAATTTGGTCAAGTTGTTGTTCCACCAGGAAGAAAACGCTTCAAAGGATTCAGAATAAAATTCTGAAAATGATTTTGAAGCGTCCTCCCTGGTTTAGTACAAATGAGTTACACAGACTCACAAATATAGAACCATTAGATGTAATGTCACATAATATTATAAGCGAATTCCGACAAAAATCGATGCAATCTTCAATTGAATCGATTCGCTCTCTGTATTAGTTAGTAAGTTAGTATATAAGTTCCTTTTCCCCATTACACAATACAAGTAGGTTTAGAATTTTCCCTACACAAAAATTTCAAAATTTGCGAAGCAAATAATGTCCTCATGGTAATAACCAAATCATATATATAATAGGGCTGAAAAGTCACCACTTGTGGCTGTACACCCAATTTAAATCTTAATAATTTAATTTTAACTCATATTCCAATAAATAGTTATTTTAAAAAAATAAAAAAAAACTTCAGTTTTTGCAATGACTGAGCGGAAATATATATTGGAGAAGCCAAGTGAAAGAAAAACTAACAGAAAAGATGAATTTTTTGGAAAAAGATACGCTCAGAGACAGGACTCGAACCTGCGTTCTTATGCATTCCGTGCATACGCGCTACCATTTCGCCACTCTGATCTTGCTTTAGCCACACTAAAGCGAGAGGACTAGTGTTTGATGGACAGAGAAGATGTTTGGATATAAGGTTTTGGTCGGGTGACGGCCAGGATGTAGACCATGTTCGATGTACGTTGCTACTATGTCTGTGAGTTTTAGTGTGGCTAAAGCAAGATCAGAGTGGCAAAATGGTAGCGCGTATGCACGGAATGCATAAGAACGCAGGTTCGAGTCCTGTCTCTGAGCGTATCTTTTTCCAAAAAATTCATCTTTTCTGTTAGTTTTTCTTTCACTTGGCTTCTCCAATATATATTTCCGCTCAGTCATTGCAAAAACTGAACGTAGTCATGGCGGCTTTACGTCAAAACTAAAATTAATAAATCGGAAAAAAAAACTTGACTACGGCGTTCTCGAACTGAACAGATTGCA